>NW_027479629.1:0-87530 GCF_051014685.1 Ptiloglossa arizonensis
CGTATAACGTATAACGTATAACGTATAACGTATAACGTATAACGTATAACGTATAACGTATAACGTATAACGTATAACGTATACAGTATAACGTATAACGTATAACGTGTAACGAATAACGTATAACGTATAACGTATAACGTATAACGTATAACGTATAACGTATAGAGTATAACGTATAACGTATAACGTGTAACGTATAACGTATATCGTATAACCTATAACGTACAACGTTTAACGTATAACGTATAACGTAGAACGTATAACGTATAACGTATAACGTATAACGTATGACGTATAACGTATAACGTATAACGTATAACGTATAACGTATACAGTATAACGTATAACGTATAACGTATAACGTATAACGTATACAGTATAACGTATAACGTATAACGTGTAACGTATAACGTATAACGTATAACGTATAACGTATAACGTATAACCTATAACGTATAACGTATAACGTAGAACGTATAACGTACAACGTATAACGTATAACGTACAACGTATAACGTATAACGTATATCCTATAACGCGTAACGTATAACGTATAACGTGAAACGTATAACGTATAACGTATAACGTATAACGTATAACGAATAACGTATAACGTATAACGTATAACGTACAACGTTTAACGTATAACGTATAACGTAGAACGTATAACGTATAACGTATAACGTATAACGTATAACGTATGACGTATAACGTATAACGTATAACGTATAACGTATAACGTATACAGTATAACGTATAACGTATAACGTGTAACGTATAACGTATAACGTATAACGTATAACGTATAACGTATAACGTATAACGTATAACGTATAACGTATAACGTATAACGTATGGCGTATAACGTATAACGTATAACGTATAACGTACAACGTTTAACGTATACCGTATAACGAATAACGTATAACGTGTAACGTATAACGTATAACGTATAACGTATAACGTATGACGTATAACGTATAACGTACAACGTTTAACGTATACCGTATAACGAATAACGTATAACGTATATCGCATGACGTATAACATATAACGTATAACGTATAACGTATAACGTACAACGTATAACGTATAACGTATATCCTATAACGCATAACGTATAACGTATAACGTATAACGTACAACGTATAACGTATAACGTATAACGTATAACGTATATCCTATAACGCATAACGTATAACGTATAACGTATAACGTATAACGTATAACGTATAACGTATAACGTATAACGAATAACGTATAACGTATAACGTATAACGTACAACGTTTAACGTATAACGTATAACGTATAACGTATAACGTATAACGTATAATGTATAACGTATAACGTATAACGTATAACGTATAACGTATAACGTATAACGTATAACGTATAACGTATAACGTATAACGTATAACGTATAACGTATAACGTATAACGTACAACGTATAACGTATAACGTATAACGTATAACGTATATCCTATAACGCATAACGTATAACGTATAACGTATAACGTATAACGTATAACGTATAACGTATAACGTATAACGTATAACGTATAACGTATGGCGTATAACGTATAACGTATAACGTATAACGTCCAACGTATAACGTATAACGTATAACGTATAACGTATAACGTACAACGATTAACGTATACCGTATAACGAATAACGTATAACGTATATCGCATGACGTATAACATATAACGTATAACGTATAACGTATAACGTACAACGTATAACGTATAACGTATAACGTATAACGTATAACGTATAACGTGTAACGTATAACGTATAACGTATAACGTATAACGTATAGCGTATAGCGTATAACGTATAACGTATAACGTATAACGTACAACGTCTAACGTATAACGTATAACGTATAACGTATAACGTTCAACGTATAACGTATAACGTATAACGTATAACGTATAACGTATAACGTATAACGTATAACGTATAACGTATAACGTATAACGTATATCGTATAACGTATAACGTACAACGTTTAACGTATAACGCATAACGTATAACGTATAACGTATAACGTATAACGTATAACGTATAACGTATAACGTATAACGTACAACGATTAACGTATACCGTATAACGAATAACGTATAACGTATATCGCATGACGTATAACATATAACGTATAACGTATAACGTATAACGTACAACGTATAACGTATAACGTATAACGTATAACGTATAACGTATAACGTATAACGTATAACGTATAACGTATAACGTATAACGTATAATGTATAACGTATAACGTATAACGTATAACGTATAACGTATAACGTATAACGTATAACGTATAACGTATAACGTATAACGTATAACGTATACAGTATAACGTATAACGTATAACGTGTAACGTATAACGTATAACGTATAACGTATAACGTATAACGTATAACCTATAACGTATAACGTATAACGTAGAACGTATAACGTACAACGTATAACGTATAACGTACAACGTATAACGTATAACGTATATCCTATAACGCGTAACGTATAACGTATAACGTGAAACGTATAACGTATAACGTATAACGTATAACGTATAACGAATAACGTATAACGTATAACGTATAACGTACAACGCTTAACGTATAACGTATAACGTAGAACGTATAGCGTATAACGTATAACGTATAACGTATAACGTATGACGTATAACGTATAACGTATAACGTATAACGTATAACGTATACAGTATAACGTATAACGTATAACGTGTAACGTATAACGTATAACGTATAACGTATAACGTATAACGTATAACGTATAACGTATAACGTATAACGTATAACGTATAACGTATAACGTATAACGTATGGCGTATAACGTATAACGTATAACGTATAACTTACAACGTTTAACGTATACCGTATAACGAATAACGTATAACGTATATCGCATGACGTATAACATATAACGTATAACGTATAACGTATAACGTACAACGTATAACGTATAACGTATATCCTATAACGCATAGCGTATAACGTATAACGTATAACGTATAACGTATAACGTATAACGTATAACGTATAACGTATAACGTATAACGTGTAACGTATAACGTACAACGTTTAACGTTTAACGTATAACGTATAACGTATAACGTATAACGTATAACGTACAACGTTTAACGTATAACGTATAACGTATAACGTATAACGTATAACGTATAACGCATAACGTATAACGTACAACGTTTAACGTATAACGTATAACGTAGAACGTATAACGTATAACGTATAACGTATAACGTATGACGTATAACGTATAACGTACAACGTTTAACGTATACCGTATAACGAATAACGTATAACGTATATCGCATGACGTATAACGTATAACGTATAACGTATAACGTATAACGTATAACGTATAACGTATAACGTATAACGTATAACGTATAACGTATAACGTATGTCGTAATACGTATTACGTATAACGTATAACGTATAACGTATAACGTATAACGTATAATGTATAACGTATAACGTATAACGTATAACGTATAACGTATAACGTATAACGTATAACGTATAACGTATAACGTATAACGTATAACGTATAACGTATAACGTATAACGTACAACGTATAACGTATAACGTATAACGTATAACGTATATCCTATAACGCATAACGTATAACGTATAACGTATAACGTATAACGTATAACGTATAACGTATGACGTATAACGTATAACGTATAACGTATGACGTATAACGTATAACGTATAACGTATAACGTATAACGTATACAGTATAACGTATAACGTATAACGTGTAACGTATAACGTATATCGTATAACGTATAACGTACAACGTTTAACGTATAACGTATAACGTAGAACGTATAACGTATAACGTATAACGTATAACGTATGACGTATAACGCATAACGTATAACGTATAACGTATAACGTATACAGTATAACGTATAACGTATAACGTATAACGTATAACGTATACAGTATAACGTATAACGTATAACGTGTAACGTATAACGTATAACGTATAACGTATAACGTATAACGTATAACCTATAACGTATAACGTATAACGTAGAACGTATAACGTACAACGTATAACGTATAACGTACAACGTATAACGTATAACGTATATCCTATAACGCGTAACGTATAACGTATAACGTGAAACGTATAACGTATAACGTATAACGTATAACGTATAACGTATAACGAATAACGTATAACGTATAACGTATAACGTACAACGTTTAACGTATAACGTATAACGTAGAACGTATAACGTATAACGTATATCGTATAACGTATGACGTATAACGTATAACGTATAACGTATAACGTATAACGTATAACGTATAACGTATAACGTATAACGTACAACGTATAACGTATAACGTATAACGTATAACGTATATCCTATAACGCATAACGTATAACGTATAACGTATAACGTATAACGTATAACGTATAACGTATAACGTATAACGTATAACGAATAACGTATAACGTATAACGTATAACGTACAACGTCTAACGTATAACGTATAACGTATAACGTATAACGTATAACGTATAATGTATAACGTATAACGTATAACGTATAACGTATAACGTATAACGTATAACGTATAACGTATAACGTATAACGTATAACGTATAACCTATAACGTATAACGTATAACGTATAACGTATAACGTACAACGTATAACGTATAACGTATAACGTATAACGTATATCCTATAACGCATAACGTATAACGTATAACGTATAACGTATAACGTATAACGTATAACGTATAACGTATAACGTATAACGTATAACGTATAACGTATAACGTATAACGTATAACGTATAACGTATAACGTATAACGTATACAGTATAACGTATAACGTATAACGTGTAACGTATAACGTATAACGTATAACGTATAACGTATAACGTATAACGTATACAGTATAACGTATAACGTATAACGTGTAACGTATAACGTATATCGTATAACGTATAACGTACAACGTTTAACGTATAACGTATAACGTAGAACGTATAACGTATAACGTATAACGTATAACGTATGACGTATAACGTATAACGTATAACGTATAACGTATAACGTATACAGTATAACGTATAACGTATAACGTATAACGTATAACGTATACAGTATAACGTATAACGTATAACGTGTAACGTATAACGTATAACGTATAACGTATAACGTATAACCTATAACGTATAACCAATAACGTATAACGTATAACGTAGAACGTATAACGTACAACGTATAACGTATAACGTACAACGTATAACGTATAACGTTTATCCTATAACGCGTAACGTATAACGTATAACGTGAAACGTATAACGTATAACGTATAACGTATAACGTATAACGAATAACGTATAACGTATAACGTATAACGTACAACGTTTAACGTATAACGTATAACGTAGAACGTATAACGTATAACGTATAACGTATAACGTATAACGTATACAGTATAACGTATAACGTATAACGTGTAACGTATAACGTATAACGTATAACGTATAACGTATAACGTATAACGTATACAGTATAACGTATAACGTATAACGTGTAACGTATAACGTATATCGTATAACGTATAACGTACAACGTTTAACGTATAACGTATAACGTAGAACGTATAACGTATAACGTATAACGTATAACGTATGACGTATAACGTATAACGTATAACGTATAACGTATAACGTATACAGTATAACGTATAACGTATAACGTATAACGTATAACGTATACAGTATAACGTATAACGTATAACGTGTAACGTATAACGTATAACGTATAACGTATAACGTATAACGTATAACCTATAACGTATAACGTATAACGTAGAACGTATAACGTACAACGTATAACGTATAACGTACAACGTATAACGTATAACGTATATCCTATAACGCGTAACGTATAACGTATAACGTGAAACGTATAACGTATAACGTATAACGTATAACGTATAACGAATAACGTATAACGTATAACGTATAACGTACAACGTTTAACGTATAACGTATAACGTAGAACGTATAACGTATAACGTATAACGTACAACGTATAACGTATACAGTATAACGTATAACGTATAACGTGTAACGTATAACGTATAACGTATAACGTATAACGTATAACGTATAACGTATAACGTATACAGTATAACGTATAACGTATAACGTGTAACGTATAACGTATATCGTGTAACGTATAACGTACAACGTTTAACGTATAACGTATAACGTAGAACGTATAACGTATAACGTATAACGTATAACGTATGACGTATAACGTATAACGTAGAACGTATAACGTATAACGTATAACGTATAACGTATGACGTATAACGTATAACGCATAACGTATAACCTATAACGTATAACGTATAACGTAGAACGTATAACGTACAACGTATAACGTATAACGTACAACGTATAACGTATAACGTATATCCTATAACGCGTAACGTATAACGTATAACGTGAAACGTATAACGTATAACGTATAACGTATAACGTATAACGAATAACGTATAACGTATAACGTATAACGTACAACGTTTAACGTATAACGTATAACGTAGAACGTATAGCGTATAACGTATAACGTATAACGTATAACGTATGACGTATAACGTATAACGTATAACGTATAACGTATAACGTATAACGTATACAGTATAACGTATACCGTATAACGAATAACGTATAACGTATATCGCATGACGTATAACATATAACGTATAACGTATAACGTATAACGTACAACGTATAACGTATAACGTATATCCTATAACGCATAGCGTATAACGTATAACGTATAACGTATAACGTATAACGTATAACGTATAACGTATAACGTATAACGTATAACGTATAACCTATAACATATAACGTATAACGTAGAACGTATAACGTACAACGTATAACGTATAACGTACAACGTATAACGTATAACGTATATCCTATAACGCGTAACGTATAACGTATAACGTGAAACGTATAACGTATAACGTATAACGTATAACGTATAACGAATAACGTATACCGTATAACGTATAACGTACAACGTATACCGTATAACGAATAACGTATAACGTATATCGCATGACGTATAACATATAACGTATAACGTATAACGTATAACGTACAACGTATAACGTATAACGTATATCCTATAACGCATAGCGTATAACGTATAACGTATAACGTATAACGTATAACGTATAACGTATAACGTATGACGTATAACGTATAACGTATAACGTGTAACGTATAACGTACAACGTTTAACGTTTAACGTATAACGTATAACGTATAACGTATAACGTATAACGTACAACGTTTAACGTATAACGTATAACGTATAACGTATAACGTATAACGTATAACGTATAACGTATAACGTACAACGTTTAACGTATAACGTATAACGTAGAACGTATAACGTATAACGTATAACGTATAACGTATGACGTATAACGTATAACGTACAACGTTTAACGTATACCGTATAACGAATAACGTATAACGTATATCGCATGACGTATAACATATAACGTATAACGTATAACATATAACGTACAACGTATAACGTATAACGTATATCCTATAACGCATAGCGTATAACGTATAACATATAACGTATAACGTATAACGTATAACGTACAACGTATAACGTATAACGTATAACGTATAACGCATAACGTATAACGTATAACGTATAACGTATAACGTATAACGTATAACGTATAACGTATAACGTATAACGTATAACGTATAACGTATAACGTATAACGTATAACGTATAACGTATAACGTATAACGTATAACGTACAACCTTTAACGTATAACGTATAACGTAGAACGTATAACGTATAACGTATAACGTATAACGTATGACGTATAACGTATAACGTACAACGTTTAACGTATAATGTATAACGTAGAACGTATAACGTACAACGTATAACGTATAACGTATAACGTACAACGTACAACGTATAACGTATAACGTATATCCTATAACGCATAACGTATAACGTATAACGTATAACGTATAACGTATAACGTGTAACGTATAACGTATAACGTATAATGTATAACGTATGTCGTAATACGTATTACGTATAACGTATAACGTATAACGTATAACGTATAACGTATAATGTATATAGTATAACGTATAACGTATAACGTATAACGTATAACGTATAACGTACAACGTATAACGTATAACGTATAACGTATAACGTATAACGTGTAACGTATAACGTATAACGTACAACGTATAACGTATAACGTATAACGTATAACGTATATCCTATAACGCATAACGTATATCGTATAACGTATAACGTATAACGTATAACGTATAACGTATAACGTATAACGTATAACGTATAACGTATAACGTATAACGTATAACGTATACAGTATAACGTATAACGTATAACGTGTAACGTATAACGTATAACGTATAACGTATAACGTATAACGTATAACGTATACAGTATAACGTATAACGTATAACGTGTAACGTATAACGTATATCATATAACGTATAACGGTCAACGTTTAACGTATAACGTATAACGTAGAACGTATAACGTATAACGTATAACGTATAACGTATGACGTATAACGTATAACGTAAATCGTATAACGTATAACGTATACAGTATAACGTATAACGTATAACGTATAACGTATAACGTATAACGTATACAGTATAACGTATAACGTATAACGTGTAACGTATAACGTATAACGTATAACGTATAACGTATAACGTATAACCTATAACGTATAACGTATAACGTAGAACGTATAACGTACAACGTATAACGTATAACGTACAACGTATAACGTATAACGTATATCCTATAACGCGTAACGTATAACGTATAACGTGAAACGTATAACGTATAACGTATAACGTATAACGTATAACGAATAACGTATAACGTATAACGTATAACGTACAACGTTTAACGTATAACGTATAACGTAGAACGTATAACGTATAACGTATAACGTATAACGTATGACGTATAACGTATAACGTATAACGTATAACGTATAACGTATACAGTATAACGTATAGCGTATAACGTATAACGTATAACGTATAACGTATAACGTATAACGTATAACGTATAACGTATAACGTATAACGTGTAACGTATAACGTACAACGTTTAACGTTTAACGTATAACGCATAACGTATAACGTATAACGTATAACGTACAACGTTTAACGTATACCGTATAACGAATAACGTATAACGTATATCGCATGACGTATAACATATAACGTATAACGTATAACGTATAACGTATAACGTATAACGTATAACGTATAACGTATAACGTATAACGTATAACGTATAACGTATAACGTATAGCGTATAACGTATAACGTATAACGTATAACGTACAACGTCTAACGTATAACGTATAACGTATAACGTATAACGTATAACGTACAACGTATAACGTATAACGTATAACGTATAACGTATAACGTATAACGTATAACGTATAACGTATAACGTATAACGTATAACGTATAATGTATATCGTATAACGTATAACGTATAACGTTTAACGTATAACGTATAACGTATAACGTATAACGTATAACGTATAACGTATAACGTACAACGTATAACATATAACGTATATCCTATAACGCATAACGTATAACGTATAACGTATAACGTATAACGTATAACGTATAACGTATAACGTATATCGTATAACGTATAACGTACAACGTTTAACGTATAACGTATAACGTAGAACGTATAACGTATAACGTATAACGTATAACGTATGACGTATAACGTATAACGTATAACGTATAACGTATAACGTATAACGTATACAGTATAACGTATAACGTATAACGTATAACGTATAACGTATACAGTATAACGTATAACGTATAACGTGTAACGTATAACGTATAACGTATAACGTATAACGTATATCGCATGACGTATAACATATAACGTATAACGTATAACGTATAACGTACAACGTATAACGTATAACGTATATCCTATAACGCATAGCGTATAACGTATAACGTATAACGTATAACGTATAACGTATAACGTATGACGTATAACGTATAACGTATAACGTGTAACGTATAACGTACAACGTTTAACGTTTAACGTATAACGTATAACGTATAACGTATAACGTATAACGTACAACGTTTAACGTATAACGTATAACGTATAACGTATAACGTATAACGTATAACGTATAACGTATAACGTACAACGTTTAACGTATAACGTATAACGTAGAACGTATAACGTATAACGTATAACGTATAACGTATGACGTATAACGTATAACGTACAACGTTTAACGTATACCGTATAACGAATAACGTATAACGTATATCGCATGACGTATAACATATAACGTATAACGTATAACATATAACGTACAACGTATAACGTATAACGTATATCCTATAACGCATAGCGTATAACGTATAACATATAACGTATAACGTATAACGTATAACGTACAACGTATAACGTATAACGTATATCCTATAACGCATAACGTATAACGTATAACGTATAACGTATAACGTATAACGTATAACGTATAACGTATAACGTATAACGTATAACGTATAACGTATAACGTATAACGTATAACGTATAACGTATAACGTATAACGTATAACGTATAACGTATAACGTATAACGTATACAGTATAACGTATAACGTATAACGTATAACGTATAACGTATACAGTATAACGTATAACGTATAACGTGTAACGTATAACGTATAACGTATAACGTATAACGTATAACGTATAACCAATAACGTATAACGTATAACGTAGAACGTATAACGTACAACGTATAACGTATAACGTACAACGTATAACGTATAACGTATATCCTATAACGCGTAACGTATAACGTATAACGTGAAACGTATAACGTATAACGTATAACGTATAACGTATAACGAATAACGTATAACGTATAACGTATAACGTACAACGTTTAACGTATAACGTATAACGTAGAACGTATAACGTATAACGTATAACGTATAACGTATAACGTATACAGTATAACGTATAACGTATAACGTGTAACGTATAACGTATAACGTATAACGTATAACGTATAACGTATAACGTATACAGTATAACGTATAACGTATAACGTGTAACGTATAACGTATATCGTATAACGTGTAACGTACAACGTTTAACGTATAACGTATAACGTAGAACGTATAACGTATAACGTATAACGTATAACGTATGACGTATAACGTATAACGTATAACGTATAACGTATAACGTATACAGTATAACGTATAACGTATAACGTATAACGTATAACGTATACAGTATAACGTATAACGTATAACGTGTAACGTATAACGTATAACGTATAACGTATAACGTATAACGTATAACCTATAACGTATAACGTATAACGTAGAACGTATAACGTACAACGTATAACGTATAACGTACAACGTATAACGTATAACGTATATCCTATAACGCGTAACGTATAACGTATAACGTGAAACGTATAACGTATAACGTATAACGTATAACGTATAACGAATAACGTATAACGTATAACGTATAACGTACAACGTTTAACGTATAACGTATAACGTAGAACGTATAACGTATAACGTATAACGTACAACGTATAACGTATACAGTATAACGTATAACGTATAACGTGTAACGTATAACGTATAACGTATAACGTATAACGTATAACGTATAACGTATAACGTATACAGTATAACGTATAACGTATAACGTGTAACGTATAACGTATATCGTATAACGTATAACGTACAACGTTTAACGTATAACGTATAACGTAGAACGTATAACGTATAACGTATAACGTATAACGTATGACGTATAACGTATAACGTAGAACGTATAACGTATAACGTATAACGTATAACGTATGACGTATAACGTATAACGCATAACGTATAACCTATAACGTATAACGTATAACGTAGAAACGTATAACGTACAACGTATAACGTATAACGTACAACGTATAACGTATAACGTATATCCTATAACGCGTAACGTATAACGTATAACGTGAAACGTATAACGTATAACGTATAACGTATAACGTATAACGAATAACGTATAACGTATAACGTATAACGTACAACGTTTAACGTATAACGTATAACGTAGAACGTATAGCGTATAACGTATAACGTATAACGTATAACGTATGACGTATAACGTATAACGTATAACGTATAACGTATAACGTATAACGTATACAGTATAACGTATACCGTATAACGAATAACGTATAACGTATATCGCATGACGTATAACATATAACGTATAACGTATAACGTATAACGTACAACGTATAACGTATAACGTATATCCTATAACGCATAGCGTATAACGTATAACGTATAACGTATAACGTATAACGTATAACGTATAACGTATAACGTATAACGTATAACGTATAACCTATAACATATAACGTATAACGTAGAACGTATAACGTACAACGTATAACGTATAACGTACAACGTATAACGTATAACGTATATCCTATAACGCGTAACGTATAACGTATAACGTGA
Organism: Ptiloglossa arizonensis; assembly: GCF_051014685.1. NCBI lineage: Eukaryota > Metazoa > Arthropoda > Insecta > Hymenoptera > Colletidae > Ptiloglossa > Ptiloglossa arizonensis. Next base: position 12,726 of record NW_027479629.1, read on the forward strand.
AACGTATAACGTATAACGTATAACGTATAACGTATAACGAATAACGTATACCGTATAACGTATAACGTACAACGTATACCGTATAACGAATAACGTATAACGTATATCGCATGACGTATAACATATAACGTATAACGTATAACGTATAACGTACAACGTATAACGTATAACGTATATCCTATAACGCATAGCGTATAACGTATAACGTATAACGTATAACGTATAACGTATAACGTATAACGTATGACGTATAACGTATAACGTATAACGTGTAACGTATAACGTACAACGTTTAACGTTTAACGTATAACGTATAACGTATAACGTATAACGTATAACGTACAACGTTTAACGTATAACGTATAACGTATAACGTATAACGTATAACGTATAACGTATAACGTATAACGTACAACGTTTAACGTATAACGTATAACGTAGAACGTATAACGTATAACGTATAACGTATAACGTATGACGTATAACGTATAACGTACAACGTTTAACGTATACCGTATAACGAATAACGTATAACGTATATCGCATGACGTATAACATATAACGTATAACGTATAACATATAACGTACAACGTATAACGTATAACGTATATCCTATAACGCATAGCGTATAACGTATAACATATAACGTATAACGTATAACGTATAACGTATAACGTACAACGTATAACGTATAACGTATAACGTATAACGCATAACGTATAACGTATAACGTATAACGTATAACGTATAACGTATAACGTATAACGTATAACGTATAACGTATAACGTATAACGTATAACGTATAACGTATAACGTATAACGTATAACGTATAACGTATAACGTATAACGTATAACGTACAACCTTTAACGTATAACGTATAACGTAGAACGTATAACGTATAACGTATAACGTATAACGTATGACGTATAACGTATAACGTACAACGTTTAACGTATAATGTATAACGTAGAACGTATAACGTACAACGTATAACGTATAACGTATAACGTACAACGTACAACGTATAACGTATAACGTATATCCTATAACGCATAACGTATAACGTATAACGTATAACGTATAACGTATAACGTGTAACGTATAACGTATAGCGTATAATGTATAACGTATGTCGTAATACGTATTACGTATAACGTATAACGTATAACGTATAACGTATAACGTATAATGTATAACGTATAACGTATAACGTATAACGTATAACGTATAACGTATAACGTACAACGTATAACGTATAACGTATAACGTATAACGTATAACGTGTAACGTATAACGTATAACGTACAACGTATAACGTATAACGTATAACGTATAACGTATATCCTATAACGCATAACGTATATCGTATAACGTATAACGTATAACGTATAACGTATAACGTATAACGTATAACGTATAACGTATAACGTATAACGTATAACGTATAACGTATACAGTATAACGTATAACGTATAACGTGTAACGTATAACGTATAACGTATAACGTATAACGTATAACGTATAACGTATACAGTATAACGTATAACGTATAACGTGTAACGTATAACGTATATCATATAACGTATAACGGTCAACGTTTAACGTATAACGTATAACGTAGAACGTATAACGTATAACGTATAACGTATAACGTATGACGTATAACGTATAACGTATATCGTATAACGTATAACGTATACAGTATAACGTATAACGTATAACGTATAACGTATAACGTATAACGTATACAGTATAACGTATAACGTATAACGTGTAACGTATAACGTATAACGTATAACGTATAACGTATAACGTATAACCTATAACGTATAACGTATGACGTAGAACGTATACAGTATAACGTATAACGTATAACGTATAACGTATAACGTATACAGTATAACGTATAACGTATAACGTGTAACGTATAACGTATAACGTATAACGTATAACGTATATCGCATGACGTATAACATATAACGTATAACGTATAACGTATAACGTATAACGTATAACGTGTAACGTATAACGTATAACGTACAACGTATAACGTATAACGTATAACGTATATCGTATAACGTATAACGTATACAGTATAACGTATAACGTATAACGTATAACGTATAACGTATAACGTATACAGTATAACGTATAACGTATAACGTGTAACGTATAACGTATAACGTATAATGTATAACGTATGTCGTAATACGTATTACGTATAACGTATAACGTATAACGTATAACGTATAACGTATAATGTATAACGTATAACGTATAACGTATAACGTATAACGTATAACGTATAACGTACAACGTATAACGTATAACGTATAACGTATAACGTATAACGTGTAACGTATAACGTATAACGTACAACGTATAACGTATAACGTATAACGTATAACGTATATCCTATAACGCATAACGTATATCGTATAACGTATAATGTATAACGTATGTCGTAATACGTATTACGTATAACGTATAACGTATAACGTATAACGTATAATGTATAACGTATGTCGTAATACGTATTACGTATAACGTATAACGTATAACGTATAACGTATAACGTATAATGTATAACGTATAACGTATAACGTATAACGTATAACGTATAACGTATAACGTACAACGTATAACGTATAACGTATAACGTATAACGTATAACGTGTAACGTATAACGTATAACGTACAACGTATAACGTATAACGTATAACGTATAACGTATATCCTATAACGCATAACGTATATCGTATAACGTATAATGTATAACGTATGTCGTAATACGTATTACGTATAACGTATAACGTATAACGTATAACGTATAACGTATAATGTATAACGTATAACGTATAACGTATAACGTATAACGTACAACGTATAACGTATAACGTATATCCTATAACGCGTAACGTATAACGTATAACGTGAAACGTATAACGTATAACGTATAACGTATAACGTATAACGAATAACGTATAACGTATAACGTATAACGTACAACGTTTAACGTATAACGTATAACGTAGAACGTATAACGTATAACGTATAACGTATAACGTATGACGTATAACGTATAACGTATAACGTATAACGTATAACGTATACAGTATAACGTATAGCGTATAACGTATAACGTATAACGTATAACGTATAACGTATAACGTATAACGTATAACGTATAACGTATAACGTGTAACGTATAACGTACAACGTTTAACGTTTAACGTATAACGCATAACGTATAACGTATAACGTATAACGTACAACGTTTAACGTATACCGTATAACGAATAACGTATAACGTATATCGCATGACGTATAACATATAACGTATAACGTATAACGTATAACGTATAACGTATAACGTATAACGTATAACGTATAACGTATAACGTATAACGTATAACGTGTAACGTATAACGTATAACGTACAACGTATAACGTATAACGTATAACGTATATCGTATAACGTATAACGTATACAGTATAACGTATAACGTATAACGTATAACGTATAACGTATAACGTATACAGTATAACGTATAACGTATAACGTGTAACGTATAACGTATAACGTATAATGTATAACGTATGTCGTAATACGTATTACGTATAACGTATAACGTATAACGTATAACGTATAACGTATAATGTATAACGTATAACGTATAACGTATAACGTATAACGTATAACGTATAACGTACAACGTATAACGTATAACGTATAACGTATAACGTATAACGTGTAACGTATAACGTATAACGTACAACGTATAACGTATAACGTATAACGTATAACGTATATCCTATAACGCATAACGTATATCGTATAACGTATAATGTATAACGTATGTCGTAATACGTATTACGTATAACGTATAACGTATAACGTATAACGTATAATGTATAACGTATGTCGTAATACGTATTACGTATAACGTATAACGTATAACGTATAACGTATAACGTATAATGTATAACGTATAACGTATAACGTATAACGTATAACGTATAACGTATAACGTACAACGTATAACGTATAACGTATAACGTATAACGTATAACGTGTAACGTATAACGTATAACGTACAACGTATAACGTATAACGTATAACGTATAACGTATATCCTAACGCATAACGTAACGTATAACGTATATCGTATAACGTATAATCGTATACGTATTACGTATACGTATACGTATAACGTATAACGTATAAAGTATAACGTATAACGTATAGTATAACGTATAACGTATAACGTATAACGTATAACGTACAACGTATAACGTATAACGTATATCCTATAACGCGTAACGTATAACGTATAACGTGAAACGTATAACGTATAACGTATAACGTATAACGTATAACGAATAACGTATAACGTATAACGTATAACGTACAACGTTTAACGTATAACGTATAACGTAGAACGTATAACGTATAACGTATAACGTATAACGTATGACGTATAACGTATAACGTATAACGTATAACGTATAACGTATACAGTATAACGTATAGCGTATAACGTATAACGTATAACGTATAACGTATAACGTATAACGTATAACGTATAACGTATAACGTATAACGTGTAACGTATAACGTACAACGTTTAACGTTTAACGTATAACGCATAACGTATAACGTATAACGTATAACGTACAACGTTTAACGTATACCGTATAACGAATAACGTATAACGTATATCGCATGACGTATAACATATAACGTATAACGTATAACGTATAACGTATAACGTATAACGTATAACGTATAACGTATAACGTATAACGTATAACGTATAACGTATAACGTATAGCGTATAACGTATAACGTATAACGTATAACGTACAACGTCTAACGTATAACGTATAACGTATAACGTATAACGTATAACGTACAACGTATAACGTATAACGTATAACGTATAACGTATAACGTATAACGTATAACGTATAACGTATAACGTATAACGTATAACGTATAACGTATAATGTATATCGTATAACGTATAACGTATAACGTTTAACGTATAACGTATAACGTATAACGTATAACGTATAACGTATAACGTATAACGTACAACGTATAACATATAACGTATATCCTATAACGCATAACGTATAACGTATAACGTATAACGTATAACGTATAACGTATAACGTATAACGTATATCGTATAACGTATAACGTACAACGTTTAACGTATAACGTATAACGTAGAACGTATAACGTATAACGTATAACGTATAACGTATGACGTATAACGTATAACGTATAACGTATAACGTATAACGTATAACGTATACAGTATAACGTATAACGTATAACGTATAACGTATAACGTATACAGTATAACGTATAACGTATAACGTGTAACGTATAACGTATAACGTATAACGTATAACGTATATCGCATGACGTATAACATATAACGTATAACGTATAACGTATAACGTACAACGTATAACGTATAACGTATATCCTATAACGCATAGCGTATAACGTATAACGTATAACGTATAACGTATAACGTATAACGTATGACGTATAACGTATAACGTATAACGTGTAACGTATAACGTACAACGTTTAACGTTTAACGTATAACGTATAACGTATAACGTATAACGTATAACGTACAACGTTTAACGTATAACGTATAACGTATAACGTATAACGTATAACGTATAACGTATAACGTATAACGTACAACGTTTAACGTATAACGTATAACGTAGAACGTATAACGTATAACGTATAACGTATAACGTATGACGTATAACGTATAACGTACAACGTTTAACGTATACCGTATAACGAATAACGTATAACGTATATCGCATGACGTATAACATATAACGTATAACGTATAACATATAACGTACAACGTATAACGTATAACGTATATCCTATAACGCATAGCGTATAACGTATAACATATAACGTATAACGTATAACGTATAACGTACAACGTATAACGTATAACGTATATCCTATAACGCATAACGTATAACGTATAACGTATAACGTATAACGTATAACGTATAACGTATAACGTATAACGTATAACGTATAACGTATAACGTATAACGTATAACGTATAACGTATAACGTATAACGTATAACATATAACGTATAACGTATAACGTATAACGTATAACGTATAACGTACAACCTTTAACGTATAACGTATAACGTAGAACGTATAACGTATAACGTATAACGTATAACGTATGACGTATAACGTATAACGTACAACGTTTAACGTATAATGTATAACGTAGAACGTATAACGTACAACGTATAACGTATAACGTATAACGTACAACGTACAACGTATAACGTATAACGTATATCCTATAACGCATAACGTATAACGTATAACGTATAACGTATAACGTATAACGTATAACGTATAACGTATAACGTATAACGTATGTCGTAATACGTATTACGTATAACGTATAACGTATAACGTATAACGTATAACGTATAATGTATAACGTATAACGTATAATGTATAACGTATAACGTATAACGTATAACGTATAACGTATAACGTATAACGTATAACGTATAACGTATAACGTATAACGTATATCCTATAACGCATAACGTATAACGTATAACGTATAACGTATAACGTATAACGTATAACGTATAACGTATAACGTATAACGTATAACGTATAACGTATAACGTATAACGTATAACGTATAACGTATAACGTATAACGTATAACGTATAACGTACAACGTTTAACGTATAACGTATAACGTAGAACGTATAACGTATAACGTATAACGTATAACGTATGACGTATAACGTATAACGTACAACGTTTAACGTATAATGTATAACGTAGAACGTATAACGTACAAGGTATAACGTATAACGTATAACGTACAACGTACAACGTATAACGTATAACGTATATCCTATAACGCGTAACGTATAACGTATAACGTATAACGTATAACGTATAACGTATAACGTATAACGTATAACGTATGACGTATAACGTATAACGTATAACGTATAACGTATAACGTATAACGTATACAGTATAACGTATAACGTATAACGTATAACGTATAACGTATACAGTATAACGTATAACGTATAACGTGTAACGTATAACGTATAACGTATAACGTATAACGTATATCGCATGACGTATAACATATAACGTATAACGTATAACGTATAACGTACAACGTATAACGTATAACGTATATCCTATAACGCATAGCGTATAACGTATAACGTATAACGTATAACGTATAACGTATAACGTATGACGTATAACGTATAACGTATAACGTGTAACGTATAACGTACAACGTTTAACGTTTAACGTATAACGTATAACGTATAACGTATAACGTATAACGTACAACGTTTAACGTATAACGTATAACGTATAACGTATAACGTATAACGTATAACGTATAACGTATAACGTACAACGTTTAACGTATAACGTATAACGTAGAACGTATAACGTATAACGTATAACGTATAACGTATGACGTATAACGTATAACGTACAACGTTTAACGTATACCGTATAACGAATAACGTATAACGTATATCGCATGACGTATAACATATAACGTATAACGTATAACATATAACGTACAACGTATAACGTATAACGTATATCCTATAACGCATAGCGTATAACGTATAACATATAACGTATAACGTATAACGTATAACGTACAACGTATAACGTATAACGTATATCCTATAACGCATAACGTATAACGTATAACGTATAACGTATAACGTATAACGTATAACGTATAACGTATAACGTATAACGTATAACGTATAACGTATAACGTATAACGTATAACGTATAACGTATAACGTATAACATATAACGTATAACGTATAACGTATAACGTATAACGTATAACGTACAACCTTTAACGTATAACGTATAACGTAGAACGTATAACGTATAACGTATAACGTATAACGTATGACGTATAACGTATAACGTACAACGTTTAACGTATAATGTATAACGTAGAACGTATAACGTACAACGTATAACGTATAACGTATAACGTACAACGTACAACGTATAACGTATAACGTATATCCTATAACGCATAACGTATAACGTATAACGTATAACGTATAACGTATAACGTATAACGTATAACGTATAACGTATAACGTATGTCGTAATACGTATTACGTATAACGTATAACGTATAACGTATAACGTATAACGTATAATGTATAACGTATAACGTATAATGTATAACGTATAACGTATAACGTATAACGTATAACGTATAACGTATAACGTATAACGTATAACGTATAACGTATAACGTATATCCTATAACGCATAACGTATAACGTATAACGTATAACGTATAACGTATAACGTATAACGTATAACGTATAACGTATAACGTATAACGTATAACGTATAACGTATAACGTATAACGTATAACGTATAACGTATAACGTATAACGTATAACGTACAACGTTTAACGTATAACGTATAACGTAGAACGTATAACGTATAACGTATAACGTATAACGTATGACGTATAACGTATAACGTACAACGTTTAACGTATAATGTATAACGTAGAACGTATAACGTACAAGGTATAACGTATAACGTATAACGTACAACGTACAACGTATAACGTATAACGTATATCCTATAACGCGTAACGTATAACGTATAACGTATAACGTATAACGTATAACGTATAACGTATAACGTATAACGTATGTCGTAATACGTATTACGTATAACGTATAACGTATAACGTATAACGTATAACGTATAATGTATAACGTATAACGTATAACGTATAACGTATAACGTATAACGTATAACGTATAACGTATAACGTATAACGTATAACGTATAACGTATAACGTATAACGTATAACGTACAACGTATAACGTATAACGTATAACGTATAACGTATATCCTATAACGCATAACGTATAACGTATAACGTATAACGTATAACGTATAACGTATAACGTATGACGTATAACGTATAACGTATAACGTATGACGTATAACGTATAACGTATAACGTATAACGTATAACGTATACAGTATAACGTATAACGTATAACGTGTAACGTATAACGTATATCGTATAACGTATAACGTACAACGTTTAACGTATAACGTATAACGTAGAACGTATAACGTATAACGTATAACGTATAACGTATGACGTATAACGTATAACGTATAACGTATAACGTATAACGTATACAGTATAACGTATAACGTATAACGTATAACGTATAACGTATACAGTATAACGTATAACGTATAACGTGTAACGTATAACGTATAACGTATAACGTATAACGTATAACGTATAACCTATAACGTATAACGTATAATGTAGAACGTATAACGTACAACGTATAACGTATAACGTACAACGTATAACGTATAACGTATATCCTATAACGCGTAACGTATAACGTATTACGTGAAACGTATAACGTATAACGTATAACGTATAACGTATAACGAATAACGTATAACGTATAACGTATAACGTACAACGTTTAACGTATAACGTATAACGTAGAACGTATAACGTATAACGTATATCGTATAACGTATGACGTATAACGTATAACGTATAACGTATAACGTATAACGTATAACGTATAACGTATAACGTATAACGTACAACGTATAACGTATAACGTATAACGTATAACGTATATCCTATAACGCATAACGTATAACGTATAACGTATAACGTATAACGTATAACGTATAACGTATAACGTATAACGAATAACGTATAACGTATAACGTATAACGTACAACGTCTAACGTATAACGTATAACGTATAACGTATAACGTATAACGTATAATGTATAACGTATAACGTATAACGTATAACGTATAACGTATAACGTATACAGTATAACGTATAACGTATAACGTGTAACGTATAACGTATAACGTATAACGTATAACGTATAACGTATAACCTATAACGTATAACGTATAACGTAGAACGTATAACGTACAACGTATAACGTATAACGTACAACGTATAACGTATAACGTATATCCTATAACGCGTAACGTATAACGTATAACGTGAAACGTATAACGTATAACGTATAACGTATAACGTATAACGAATAACGTATAACGTATAACGTATAACGTACAACGTTTAACGTATAACGTATAACGTAGAACGTATAACGTATAACGTATAACGTATAACGTATAACGTATACAGTATAACGTATAACGTATAACGTGTAACGTATAACGTATAACGTATAACGTATAACTTATAACGTATAACGTATACAGTATAACGTATAACGTATAACGTGTAACGTATAACGTATAACGTATATCGTATAACGTATAACGTACAACGTTTAACGTATAACGTATAACGTAGAACGTATAACGTATAACGTATAACGTATAACGTATGACGTATAACGTATAACGTATAACGTATAACGTATAACGTATACAGTATAACGTATAACGTATAACGTATAACGTATAACGTATACAGTATAACGTATAACGTATAACGTGTAACGTATAACGTATAACGTATAACGTATAACGTATAACGTATAACGTATAACCTATAACGTATAACGTAGAACGTATAACGTACAACGTATAACGTATAACGTACAACGTATAACGTATAACGTATATCCTATAACGCGTAACGTATAACGTATAACGTGAAACGTATAACGTATAACGTATAACGTATAACGTATAACGAATAACGTATAACGTATAACGTATAACGTACAACGTTTAGCGTATAACGTATAACGTAGAACGTATAACGTATAACGTATAACGTATAACGTATAACGTATACAGTATAACGTATAACGTATAACGTGTAACGTATAACGTATAACGTATAACGTATAACGTATAACGTATAACGTATAACGTATAACGTATAACGTATACAGTATAACGTATAACGTATAACGTGTAACGTATAACGTATATCGTATAACGTATAACGTACAACGTTTAACGTATAACGTATAACGTAGAACGTATAACGTATAACGTATAACGTATAACGTATGACGTATAACGTATAACGTATAACGTATAACGTATAACGTATACAGTATAACGTATAACGTATAACGTATAACGTATAACGTATAACGTATACAGTATAACGTATAACGTATAACGTGTAACGTATAACGTATAACGTATAACGTATAACGTATAACGTATAACCTATAACGTATAACGTATAACGTAGAATGTATAACGTACAACGTATAACGTATAACGTACAACGTATAACGTATAACGTATATCCTATAACGCGTAACGTATAACGTATAACGTGAAACGTATAACGTATAACGTATAACGTATAACGTATAACGAATAACGTATAACGTATAACGTATAACGTACAACGTTTAACGTATAACGTATAACGTAGAACGTATAGCGTATAACGTATAACGTATAACGTATAACGTATGACGTATAACGTATAACGTATAACGTATAACGTATAACGTATACAGTATAACGTATAACGTATAACGTGTAACGTATAACGTATAACGTATAACGTATAACGTATAACGTATAACGTATAACGTATAACGTATAACGTATAACGTATAACGTATAACGTATAACGTATGGCGTATAACGTATAACGTATAACGTATAACGTACAACGTTTAACGTATACCGTATAACGAATAACGTATAACGTATATCGCATGACGTATAACATATAACGTATAACGTATAACGTATAACGTACAACGTATAACGTATAACGTATATCCTATAACGCATAGCGTATAACGTATAACGTATAACGTATAACGTATAACGTATAACGTATAACGTATAACGTATAACGTATAACGTATAACGTATAACCTATAACGTATAACGTATAACGTAGAACGTATAACGTACAACGTATAACGTATAACGTACAACGTATAACGTATAACGTATATCCTATAACGCGTAACGTATAACGTATAACGTGAAACGTATAACGTATAACGTATAACGTATAACGTATAACGTATAACGTACAACGTATAACGTATAACGTATATCCTATAACGCATAGCGTATAACGTATAACGTATAACGTATAACGTATAACGTATAACGTATGACGTATAACGTATAACGTATAACGTGTAACGTATAACGTACAACGTTTAACGTTTAACGTATAACGTATAACGTATAACGTATAACGTATAACGTACAACGTTTAACGTATAACGTACAACGTATACCGTATAACGAATAACGTATAACGTATATCGCATGACGTATAACATATAACGTATAACGTATAACGTATAACGTACAACGTATAACGTATAACGTATATCCTATAACGCATAGCGTATAACGTATAACGTATAACGTATAACGTATAACGTATAACGTATGACGTATAACGTATAACGTATAACGTGTAACGTATAACGTACAACGTTTAACGTTTAACGTATAACGTATAACGTATAACGTATAACGTATAACGTACAACGTTTAACGTATAACGTATAACGTATAACGTATAACGTATAACGTATAACGTATAACGTATAACGTACAACGTTTAACGTATAACGTATAACGTAGAACGTATAACGTATAACGTATAACGTATAACGTATGACGTATAACGTATAACGTACAACGTTTAACGTATACCGTATAACGAATAACGTATAACGTATATCGCATGACGTATAACATATAACGTATAACGTATAACATATAACGTACAACGTATAACGTATAACGTATATCCTATAACGCATAGCGTATAACGTATAACATATAACGTATAACGTATAACGTATAACGTACAACGTATAACGTATAACGTATATCCTATAACGCATAACGTATAACGTATAACGTATAACGTATAACGTATAACGTATAACGTATAACGTATAACGTATAACGTACAACGTATAACGTATAACGTATAACGTATAACGTATATCCTATAACGCATAACGTATAACGTATAACGTATAACGTATAACGTATAACGTATAACGTATAACGTATAACGAATAACGTATAACGTATAACGTATAACGTACAACGTTTGACGTATAACGTATAACGTATAACGTATAACGTATAACGTATAAGGTATAACGTATAACGTATAACGTATAACGTATAACGTATAACGTATAACGTATAACGTACAACGTATAACGTATAACGTATATCCTATAACGCATAACGTATAACGTATAACGTATAACGTATAACGTATAACGTATAACGTATAACGTATAACGTATAACGTATAACGTATAACGTATAACGTATAACGTATAACGTATAACGTATAACGTATAACGTATAACGTATAACGTACAACGTTTAACGTATAACGTATAACGTAGAACGTATAACGTATAACGTATAACGTATAACGTATAACGTATGACGTATAACGTATAACGTACAACGTTTAACGTATAATGTATAACGTAGAACGTATAACGTACAACGTATAACGTATAACGTATAACGTACAACGTACAACGTATAACGTATAACGTATATCCTATAACGCATAACGTATAACGTATAACGTATAACGTATAACGCATAACGTATAACGTATAACGTATAACGTATGTCGTAATACGTATTACGTATAACGTATAACGTATAACGTATAACGTATAACGTATAATGTATAACGTATAACGTATAACGTATAACGTATAACGTATAACGTATAACGTATAACGTATAACGTATAACGTATAACGTATAACGTATAACGTATAACGTATAACGTACAACGTATAACGTATAACGTATAACGTATAACGTATATCCTATAACCCATAACGTATAACGTATAACGTATAACGTATAACGTATAACGTATAACGTATAACGTATAACGTATAATGTATAACGTATAACGTATAACGTATAACGTATAACGTATACAGTATAACGTATAACGTATAACGTGTAACGTATAACGTATAACGTATATCGTATAACGTATAACGTATAACGTATAACGTATACAGTATAACGTATAACGTATAACGTGTAACGTATAACGTATATCGTATAACGTATAACGTACAACGTTTAACGTATAACGTATAACGTAGAACGTATAACGTATAACGTATAACGTATAACGTATGACGTATAACGTATAACGTATAACGTATAACGTATAACGTATACAGTATAACGTATAACGTATAACGTATAACGTATAACGTATACAGTATAACGTATAACGTATAACGTGTAACGTATAACGTATAACGTATAACGTATAACGTATAACGTATAACGTATAACGTATAACGTATAACGTATAACGTATAACGTATAACGTATAACGTATGGCGTATAACGTATAACGTATAACGTATAACGAATAACGTATAACGTATAACGTATAACGTACAACGTTTAACGTATAACGTATAACGTAGAACGTATAACGTATAACGTATAACGTATAACGTATACAGTATAACGTATAACGTATAACGTGTAACGTATAACGTATAACGTATAACGTATAACGTATAACGTATAACGTATAACGTATACAGTATAACGTATAACGTATAACGTGTAACGTATAACGTATATCGTATAACGTATAACGTACAACGTTTAACGTATAACGTATAACGTAGAACGTATAACGTATAACGTATAACGTATAACGTATGACGTATAACGTATAACGTATAACGTATAACGTATAACGTGTAACGTATAACGTATAACGTATAACGTATAACGTATAACGTATAACGTATAACGTATAACGAATAACGTATAACGTATAACGTATAACGTACAACGTTTAACGTATAACGTATAACGTAGAACGTATAGCGTATAACGTATAACGTATAACGTATAACGTATGACGTATAACGTATAACGTATAACGTATAACGTATAACGTATACAGTATAACGTATAACGTATAACGTGTAACGTATAACGTATAACGTATAACGTATAACGTATAACGTATAACGTATAACGTATAACGTATAACGTATAACGTATAACGTATAACGTATAACGTATGGCGTATAACGTATAACGTATAACGTATAACGTACAACGTTTAACGTATACCGTATAACGAATAACGTATAACGTATATCGCATGACGTATAACATATAACGTATAACGTATAACGTATAACGTACAACGTATAACGTATAACGTATATCCTATAACGCATAGCGTATAACGTATAACGTATAACGTATAACGTATAACGTATAACGTATAACGTATAACGTATAACGTATAACGTATAACCTATAA
Organism: Ptiloglossa arizonensis; assembly: GCF_051014685.1. NCBI lineage: Eukaryota > Metazoa > Arthropoda > Insecta > Hymenoptera > Colletidae > Ptiloglossa > Ptiloglossa arizonensis. Next base: position 28,162 of record NW_027479629.1, read on the forward strand.
CGTATAACGTATAACGTAGAACGTATAACGTACAACGTATAACGTATAACGTACAACGTATAACGTATAACGTATATCCTATAACGCGTAACGTATAACGTATAACGTGAAACGTATAACGTATAACGTATAACGTATAACGTATAACGAATAACGTATAACGTATAACGTATAACGTACAACGTATACCGTATAACGAATAACGTATAACGTATATCGCATGACGTATAACATATAACGTATAACGTATAACGTATAACGTACAACGTATAACGTATAACGTATATCCTATAACGCATAGCGTATAACGTATAACGTATAACGTATAACGTATAACGTATAACGTATAACGTATGACGTATAACGTATAACGTATAACGTGTAACGTATAACGTACAACGTTTAACGTTTAACGTATAACGTATAACGTATAACGTATAACGTATAACGTACAACGTTTAACGTATAACGTATAACGTATAACGTATAACGTATAACGTATAACGTATAACGTATAACGTACAACGTTTAACGTATAACGTATAACGTAGAACGTATAACGTATAACGTATAACGTATAACGTATGACGTATAACGTATAACGTACAACGTTTAACGTATACCGTATAACGAATAACGTATAACGTATATCGCATGACGTATAACATATAACGTATAACGTATAACATATAACGTACAACGTATAACGTATAACGTATATCCTATAACGCATAGCGTATAACGTATAACATATAACGTATAACGTATAACGTATAACGTACAACGTATAACGTATAACGTATATCCTATAACGCATAACGTATAACGTATAACGTATAACGTATAACGTATAACGTATAACGTATAACGTATAACGTATAACGTACAACGTATAACGTATAACGTATAACGTATAACGTATATCCTATAACGCATAACGTATAACGTATAACGTATAACGTATAACGTATAACGTATAACGTATAACGTATAACGAATAACGTATAACGTATAACGTATAACGTATAACGTATAACGTATAACGTATAACGTATAACGTATAACGTACAACGTATAACGTATAACGTATATCCTATAACGCATAACGTATAACGTATAACGTATAACGTATAACGTATAACGTATAACGTATAACGTATAACGTATAACGTATAACGTATAACGTATAACGTATAACGTATAACGTATAACGTATAACGTATAACGTATAACGTATAACGTACAACGTATAACGTATAACGTATAACGTACAACGTACAACGTATAACGTATAACGTATATCCTATAACGCATAACGTATAACGTATAACGTATAACGTATAACGCATAACGTATAACGTATAACGTATAACGTATGTCGTAATACGTATTACGTATAACGTATAACGTATAACGTATAACGTATAACGTATAATGTATAACGTATAACGTATAACGTATAACGTATAACGTATAACGTATAACGTATAACGTATAACGTATAACGTATAACGTATAACGTATAACGTATAACGTATAACGTATAACGTACAACGTATAACGTATAACGTATAACGTATAACGTATATCCTATAACGCATAACGTATAACGTATAACGTATAACGTATAACGTATAACGTATAACGTATAACGTATAACGTATAACGTATAACGTATAACGTATAACGTATAACGTATAACGTATAACGTATACAGTATAACGTATAACGTATAACGTGTAACGTATAACGTATAACGTATAACGTATAACGTATAACGTATAACGTATAACGTATACAGTATAACGTATAACGTATAACGTGTAACGTATAACGTATATCGTATAACTTATAACGTACAACGTTTAACGTATAACGTATAACGTAGAACGTATAACGTATAACGTATAACGTATAACGTATGACGTATAACGTATAACGTATAACGTATAACGTATAACGTATACAGTATAACGTATAACGTATAACGTATAACGTATAACGTATACAGTATAACGTATAACGTATAACGTGTAACGTATAACGTATAACGTATAACGTATAACGTATAACGTATAACGTATAACGTATAACGTATAACGTATAACGTATAACGTATAACGTATAACGTATGGCGTATAACGTATAACGTATAACGTATAACGAATAACGTATAACGTATAACGTATAACGTACAACGTTTAACGTATAACGTATAACGTAGAACGTATAACGTATAACGTATAACGTATAACGTATACAGTATAACGTATAACGTATAACGTGTAACGTATAACGTATAACGTATAACGTATAACGTATAACGTATAACGTATAACGTATACAGTATAACGTATAACGTATAACGTGTAACGTATAACGTATAACGTATAACGTATAACGTATACAGTATAACGTATAACGTATAACGTGTAACGTATAACGTATATCGTATAACGTATAACGTACAACGTTTAACGTATAACGTATAACGTAGAACGTATAACGTATAACGTATACAGTATAACGTATAACGTATCACGTGAAACGTATAACGTATAACGTATAACGTATAACGTATAACGAATAACGTATAACGTATAACGTATAACGTACAACGTTTAACGTATAACGTATAACGTAGAACGTATAACGTATAACGTATAACGTATAACGTATAACGTATGACGTATAACGTATAACGTATAACGTATAACGTATAACGTATACAGAATAACGTATAACGTATAACGTGTAACGTATAACGTATAACGTATAACGTATAACGTATAACGTATACAGTATAACGTATAACGTATAACGTGTAACGTATAACGTATAACGTATAACGTATAACGTATAACGTATAACGTATAACGTATACAGTATAACGTATAACGTATAACGTGTAACGTATAACGTATATCGTATAACGTATAACGTACAACGTTTAACGTATAACGTATAACGTAGAACGTATAACGTATAACGTATAACGTATAACGTATGACGTATAACGTATAACGTATAACGTATAACGTATAACGTGTAACGTATAACGTATAACGTATAACGTATAACGAATAACGTATAACGTATAACGTATGACGAATAACGTATAACGTATAACGTATAACGTACAACGTTTAACGTATAACGTATAACGTAGAACGTATAACGTATAACGTATAACGTATAACGTATACAGTTTAACGTATAACGTATAACGTGTAACGTATAACGTATAACGTATAACGTATAACGTATAACGTATAACGTATAACGAATACAGTATAACGTATAACGTATAACGTGTAACGTATAACGTATATCGTATAACGTATAACGTACAACGTTTAACGTATAACGTATAACGTAGAACGTATAACGTATAACGTATATCCTATAACGCGTAACGTATAACGTATCACGTGAAACGTATAACGTATAACGTATAACGTATAACGTATAACGAATAACGTATAACGTATAACGTATAACGTACAACGTTTAACGTATAACGTATAACGTAGAACGTATAACGTATAACGTATAACGTATAACGTATAACGTATGACGTATAACGTATAACGTATAACGTATAACGTATAACGTATACAGAATAACGTATAACGTATAACGTGTAACGTATAACGTATAACGTATAACGTATAACGTATAACGTATAACGTATAACGTATAACGTATAACGTATAACGTATAACGTATAACGTATAACGTATAACGTATGGCGTATAACCTATAACGTATAACGTATAACGTACAACGTTTAACGTATACCGTATAACGAATAACGTATAACGTATATCGCATGACGTATAACATATTACGTATAACGTATAGCGTATAACGTACAACGTATAACGTATAACGTATATCCTATAACGCATAGCGTATAACGTATAACGTATAACGTATAACGTATAACGTATAACGTATAACGTATAACGTATAACGTATAACGTATAACGTATAACGTGTAACGTATAACGTACAACGTTTAACGTTTAACGTATAACGTATAACGTATAACGTATAACGTATAACGTACAACGTTTAACGTATAACGTATAACGTATAACGTATAACGTATAACGTATAACGTATAACGTATAACGTACAACGTTTAACGTATAACGTATAACGTAGAACGTATAACGTATAACGTATAACGTATAACGTATGACGTATAACGTATAACGTACAACGTTTAACGTATACCGTATAACGAATAACGTATAACGTATATCGCATGACGTATAACATATAACGTATAACGTATAACGTATAACGTATAACGTACAACGTATAACGTATAACGTATATCCTATAACGCATAGCGTATAACGTATAACATATAACGTATAACGTATAACGTATAACGTACAACGTATAACGTATAACGTATATCCTATAACGCATAACGTATAACGTATAACGTATAACGTATAACGTATAACGTATAACGTATAACGTATAACGTATAACGTATAACGTATAACGTATAACGTATAACGTACAACGTATAACGTATAACGTATATCCTATAACGCATAACGTATAACGTATAACGTATAACGTATAACGTATAACGTATAACGTATAACGTATAACGTATAACGTATAACGTATAACGTATAACGTATAACGTATAACGTATAACGTATAACGTATAACGTATAACGTATAACGTACAACGTTTAACGTATAACGTATAACGTACAACGTATAACGTATAACGTATAACGTATAACGTATAACGTATGACGTATAACGTATAACGTACAACGTTTAACGTATAATGTATAACGTAGAACGTACAACGTTTAACGTTTAACGTATAACGTATAACGTATAACGTATAACGTATAACGTACAACGTTTAACGTATAACGTATAACGTATAACGTATAACGTATAACGTATAACGTATAACGTATAACGTACAACGTTTAACGTATAACGTATAACGTAGAACGTATAACGTATAACGTATAACGTATAACGTATGACGTATAACGTATAACGTACAACGTTTAACGTATACCGTATAACGAATAACGTATAACGTATATCGCATGACGTATAACATATAACGTATAACGTATAACATATAACGTACAACGTATAACGTATAACGTATATCCTATAACGCATAGCGTATAACGTATAACATATAACGTATAACGTATAACGTATAACGTATAACGTATATCCTATAACGCATAACGTATAACGTATAACGTATAACGTATAACGTATAACGTATAACGTATAACGTATAACGTATAACGTATAACGTACAACGTATAACGTATAACGTATAACGTATAACGTATATCCTATAACGCATAACGTATAACGTATAACGTATAACGTATAACGTATAACGTATAACGTATAACGTATAACGAATAACGTATAACGTATAACGTATAACGTACAACGTTTGACGTATAACGTATAACGTATAACGTATAACGTATAACGTATAAGGTATAACGTATAACGTATAACGTATAACGTATAACGTATAACGTATAACGTATAACGTACAACGTATAACGTATAACGTATATCCTATAACGCATAACGTATAACGTAGAACGTATAACGTATAACGTATAACGTATAACGTATAACGTATGACGTATAACGTATAACGTACAACGTTTAACGTATAATGTATAACGTAGAACGTATAACGTACAACGTATAACGTATAACGTATAACGTACAACGTACAACGTATAACGTATAACGTATATCCTATAACGCATAACGTATAACGTATAACGTATAACGTATAACGCATAACGTATAACGTATAACGTATAACGTATGTCGTAATACGTATTACGTATAACGTATAACGTATAACGTATAACGTATAACGTATAATGTATAACGTATAACGTATAACGTATAACGTATAACGTATAACGTATAACGTATAACGTATAACGTATAACGTATAACGTATAACGTATAACGTATAACGTATAACGTACAACGTATAACGTATAACGTATAACGTATAACGTATATCCTATAACGCATAACGTATAACGTATAACGTATAACGTATAACGTATAACGTATAACGTATAACGTATAACGTATAACGTATAACGTATAACGTATAACGTATAACGTATAACGTATAACGTATACAGTATAACGTATAACGTATAACGTGTAACGTATAACGTATAACGTATAACGTATAACGTATAACGTATAACGTATAACGTATACAGTATAACGTATAACGTATAACGTGTAACGTATAACGTATATCGTATAACGTATAACGTACAACGTTTAACGTATAACGTATAACGTAGAACGTATAACGTATAACGTATAACGTATAACGTATGACGTATAACGTATAACGTATAACGTATAACGTATAACGTATACAGTATAACGTATAACGTATAACGTATAACGTATAACGTATACAGTATAACGTATAACGTATAACGTGTAACGTATAACGTATAACGTATAACGTATAACGTATAACGTATAACGTATAACGTATAACGTATAACGTATAACGTATAACGTATAACGTATAACGTATAACGTATGGCGTATAACGTATAACGTATAACGTATAACGAATAACGTATAACGTATAACGTATAACGTACAACGTTTAACGTATAACGTATAACGTAGAACGTATAACGTATAACGTATAACGTATAACGTATACAGTATAACGTATAACGTATAACGTGTAACGTATAACGTATAACGTATAACGTATAACGTATAACGTATAACGTATAACGTATACAGTATAACGTATAACGTATAACGTGTAACGTATAACGTATATCGTATAACGTATAACGTACAACGTTTAACGTATATCGTATAACGTAGAACGTATAACGTATAACGTATAACGTATAACGTATGACGTATAACGTATAACGTATAACGTATAACGTATAACGTGTAACGTATAACGTATAACGTATAACGTATAACGTATAACGTATAACGTATAACCTATAACGTATAACGTATAACGTAGAACGTATAACGTACAACGTATAACGTATAACGTACAACGTATAACGTATAACGTATATCCTATAACGCGTAACGTATAACGTATCACGTGAAACGTATAACGTATAACGTATAACGTATAACGTATAACGAATAACGTATAACGTATAACGTATAACGTACAACGTTTAACGTATAACGTATAACGTAGAACGTATAACGTATAACGTATAACGTATAACGTATAACGTATAACGTATAACGTATAACGTATAACGTATAACGTATAACGTATAACGTATAACGTATGGCGTATAACGTATAACGTATAACGTATAACGAATAACGTATAACGTATAACGTATAACGTACAACGTTTAACGTATAACGTATAACGTAGAACGTATAACGTATAACGTATAACGTATAACGTATACAGTATAACGTATAACGTATAACGTGTAACGTATAACGTATAACGTATAACGTATAACGTATAACGTATAACGTATAACGTATACAGTATAACGTATAACGTATAACGTGTAACGTATAACGTATATCGTATAACGTATAACGTACAACGTTTAACGTATAACGTATAACGTAGAACGTATAACGTATAACGTATAACGTATAACGTATGACGTATAACGTATAACGTATAACGTATAACGTATAACGTGTAACGTATAACGTATAACGTATAACGTATAACGTATAACGTATAACCTATAACGTATAACGTATAACGTAGAACGTATAACGTACAACGTATAACGTATAACGTACAACGTATAACGTATAACGTATATCCTATAACGCGTAACGTATAACGTATCACGTGAAACGTATAACGTATAACGTATAACGTATAACGTATAACGAATAACGTATAACGTATAACGTATAACGTACAACGTTTAACGTATAACGTATAACGTAGAACGTATAACGTATAACGTATAACGTATAACGTATAACGTATGACGTATAACGTATAACGTATAACGTATAACGTATAACGTATACAGAATAACGTATAACGTATAACGTGTAACGTATAACGTATAACGTATAACGTATAACGTATAACGTATAACGTATAACGTATAACGTATAACGTATAACGTATAACGTATAACGTATAACGTATGGCGTATAACGTATAACGTATAACGTATAACGTACAACGTTTAACGTATACCGTATAACGTATAACGTATAACGTATAACGTATAACGTATAACGTGTAACGTATAACGTACAACGTTTAACGTTTAACGTATAACGTATAACGTATAACGTATAACGTATAACGTACAACGTTTAACGTATAACGTATAACGTATAACGTATAACGTATAACGTATAACGTATAACGTATAACGTACAACGTTTAACGTATAACGTATAACGTAGAACGTATAACGTATAACGTATAACGTATAACGTATGACGTATAACGTATAACGTACAACGTTTAACGTATAACGTATAACGTAGAACGTATAACGTATAACGTATAACGTATAACGTATAACGTATAAAGTATAACGTATAACGTATAACGTGTAACGTATAACGTATAACGTATAACGTATAACGTATAACGTATAACGTATAACGTATACAGTATAACGTATAACGTATAACGTGTAACGTATAACGTATATCGTATAACGTATAACGTACAACGTTTAACGTATAACGTATAACGTAGAACGTATAACGTATAACGTATAACGTATAACGTATAACGTATGACGTATAACGTATAACGTATAACGTATAACGTATAACGTGTAACGTATAACGTATAACGTATAACGTATAACGTATAACGTATAACGTATAACGTATAACGTATAACGTATAACGTATAACGTATAACGTATGACGTATAACGTATAACGTAAAACGTTTAACGTATAATGTATAACGTAGAACGTACAACGTTTAACGTTTAACGTATAACGTATAACGTATAACGTATAACGTATAACGTACAACGTTTAACGTATAACGTATAACGTATAACGTATAACGTATAACGTATAACGTATATCCTATAACGCATAGCGTATAACGTATAACATATAACGTATAACGTATAACGTATAACGTACAACGTATAACGTATAACGTATATCCTATAACGCATAACGTATAACGTATAACGTATAACGTATAACGTATAACGTATAACGTATAACGTATAACGTATAACGTACAACGTATAACGTATAACGTATAACGTATAACGTATATCCTATAACGCATAACGTATAACGTATAACGTATAACGTATAACGTATAACGTATAACGTATAACGTATAACGAATAACGTATAACGTATAACGTATAACGTACAACGTTTGACGTATAACGTATAACGTATAACGTATAACGTATAACGTATAAGGTATAACGTATAACGTATAACGTATAACGTATAACGTATAACGTATAACGTATAACGTACAACGTATAACGTATAACGTATATCCTATAACGCATAACGTATAACGTATAACGTATAACGTATAACGTATAACGTATAACGTATAACGTATAACGTATAACGTATATCGTATAACGTATAACGTATAACGTATAACGTATAACGTATAACGTATAACGTATAACGTATAACGTACAACGTTTAACGTATAACGTATAACGTAGAACGTATAACGTATAACGTATAACGTATAACGTATAACGTATGACGTATAACGTATAACGTACAACGTTTAACGTATAATGTATAACGTAGAACGTATAACGTACAACGTATAACGTATAACGTATAACGTACAACGTACAACGTATAACGTATAACGTATATCCTATAACGCATAACGTATAACGTATAACGTATAACGTATAACGCATAACGTATAACGTATAACGTATAACGTATGTCGTAATACGTATTACGTATAACGTATAACGTATAACGTATAACGCATAACGTATAACGTATAACGTATAACGTATGTCGTAATACGTATTACGTATAACGTATAACGTATAACGTATAACGTATAACGTATAATGTATAACGTATAACGTATAACGTATAACGTATAACGTATAACGTATAACGTATAACGTATAACGTATAACGTATAACGTATAACGTATAACGTATAACGTATAACGTACAACGTATAACGTATAACGTATAACGTATAACGTATATCCTATAACGCATAACGTATAACGTATAACGTATAACGTATAACGTATAACGTATAACGTATAACGTATAACGTATAACGTATAACGTATAACGTATAACGTATAACGTATAACGTATAACGTATACAGTATAACGTATAACGTATAACGTGTAACGTATAACGTATAACGTATAACGTATAACGTATAACGTATAACGTATAACGTATACAGTATAACGTATAACGTATAACGTGTAACGTATAACGTATATCGTATAACGTATAACGTACAACGTTTAACGTATAACGTATAACGTAGAACGTATAACGTATAACGTATAACGTATAACGTATGACGTATAATGTATAACGTATAACGTATAACGTATAACGTATACAGTATAACGTATAACGTATAACGTATAACGTATAACGTATACAATATAACGTATAACGTATAACGTATAACGTATAACGTATAACGTACAACGTTTAACGTATAACGTATAACGTATAACGTATAACGTATAACGTATAACGTATAACGTATAACGTACAACGTTTAACGTATAACGTATAACGTAGAACGTATAACGTATAACGTATAACGTATAACGTATGACGTATAACGTATAACGTACAACGTTTAACGTATACCGTATAACGAATAACGTATAACGTATATCGCATGACGTATAACATATAACGTATAACGTATAACGTATAACGTATAACGTACAACGTATAACGTATAACGTATATCCTATAACGCATAGCGTATAACGTATAACATATAACGTATAACGTATAACGTATAACGTACAACGTATAACGTATAACGTATATCCTATAACGCATAACGTATAACGTATAACGTATAACGTATAACGTATAACGTATAACGTATAACGTATAACGTATAACGTATAACGTATAACGTATAACGTATAACGTACAACGTATAACGTATAACGTATATCCTATAACGCATAACGTATAACGTATAACGTATAACGTATAACGTATAACGTATAACGTATAACGTATAACGTATAACGTATAACGTATAACGTATAACGTATAACGTATAACGTATAACGTATAACGTATAACGTATAACGTATAACGTACAACGTTTAACGTATAACGTATAACGTACAACGTATAACGTATAACGTATAACGTATAACGTATAACGTATGACGTATAACGTATAACGTACAACGTTTAACGTATAATGTATAACGTAGAACGTACAACGTTTAACGTTTAACGTATAACGTATAACGTATAACGTATAACGTATAACGTACAACGTTTAACGTATAACGTATAACGTATAACGTATAACGTATAACGTATAACGTATAACGTATAACGTACAACGTTTAACGTATAACGTATAACGTAGAACGTATAACGTATAACGTATAACGTATAACGTATGACGTATAACGTATAACGTACAACGTTTAACGTATACCGTATAACGAATAACGTATAACGTATATCGCATGACGTATAACATATAACGTATAACGTATAACATATAACGTACAACGTATAACGTATAACGTATATCCTATAACGCATAGCGTATAACGTATAACATATAACGTATAACGTATAACGTATAACGCACAACGTATAACGTATAACGTATATCCTATAACGCATAACGTATAACGTATAACGTATAACGTATAACGTATAACGTATAACGTATAACGTATAACGTATAACGTACAACGTATAACGTATAACGTATAACGTATAACGTATATCCTATAACGCATAACGTATAACGTATAACGTATAACGTATAACGTATAACGTATAACGTATAACGTATAACGAATAACGTATAACGTATAACGTATAACGTACAACGTTTGACGTATAACGTATAACGTATAACGTATAACGTATAACGTATAAGGTATAACGTATAACGTATAACGTATAACGTATAACGTATAACGTATAACGTATAACGTACAACGTATAACGTATAACGTATATCCTATAACGCATAACGTATAACGTAGAACGTATAACGTATAACGTATAACGTATAACGTATAACGTATGACGTATAACGTATAACGTACAACGTTTAACGTATAATGTATAACGTAGAACGTATAACGTACAACGTATAACGTATAACGTATAACGTACAACGTACAACGTATAACGTATAACGTATATCCTATAACGCATAACGTATAACGTATAACGTATAACGTATAACGCATAACGTATAACGTATAACGTATAACGTATGTCGTAATACGTATTACGTATAACGTATAACGTATAACGTATAACGTATAACGTATAATGTATAACGTATAACGTATAACGTATAACGTATAACGTATAACGTATAACGTATAACGTATAACGTATAACGTATAACGTATAACGTATAACGTATAACGTATAACGTACAACGTATAACGTATAACGTATAACGTATAACGTATATCCTATAACGCATAACGTATAACGTATAACGTATAACGTATAACGTATAACGTATAACGTATAACGTATAACGTATAACGTATAACGTATAACGTATAACGTATAACGTATAACGTATAACGTATAACGTATAACGTATAACGTATACAGTATAACGTATAACGTATAACGTGTAACGTATAACGTATAACGTATAACGTATAACGTATAACGTATAACGTATAACGTATACAGTATAACGTATAACGTATAACGTGTAACGTATAACGTATATCGTATAACGTATAACGTACAACGTTTAACGTATAACGTATAACGTAGAACGTATAACGTATAACGTATAACGTATAACGTATGACGTATAACGTATAACGTATAACGTATAACGTATAACGTATACAGTATAACGTATAACGTATAACGTATAACGTATAACGTATACAGTATAACGTATAACGTATAACGTGTAACGTATAACGTATAACGTATAACGTATAACGTATAACGTATAACGTATAACGTATAACGTATAACGTATAACGTATAACGTATAACGTATAACGTATAACGTATGGCGTATAACGTATAACGTATAACGTATAACGAATAACGTATAACGTATAACGTATAACGTACAACGTTTAACGTATAACGTATAACGTAGAACGTATAACGTATAACGTATAACGTATAACGTATAACGTATACAGTATAACGTATAACGTATAACGTGTAACGTATAACGTATAACGTATAACGTATAACGTATAACGTATAACGTATAACGTATACAGTATAACGTATAACGTATAACGTGTAACGTATAACGTATATCGTATAACGTATAACGTACAACGTTTAACGTATAACGTATAACGTAGAACGTATAACGTATAACGTATAACGTATAACGTATGACGTATAACGTATAACGTATAACGTATAACGTATAACGTGTAACGTATAACGTATAACGTATAACGTATAACGTATAACGTATAACCTATAACGTATAACGTATAACGTAGAACGTATAACGTACAACGTATTACGTATAACGTACAACGTATAACGTATAACGTATATCCTATAACGCGTAACGTATAACGTATCACGTGAAACGTATAACGTATAACGTATAACGTATAACGTATAACGAATAACGTATAACGTATAACGTATAACGTACAACGTTTAACGTATAACGTATAACGTAGAACGTATAACGTATAACGTATAACGTATAACGTATAACGTATGACGTATAACGTATAACGTATAACGTATAACGTATAACGTATACAGAATAACGTATAACGTATAACGTGTAACGTATAACGTATAACGTATAACGTATAACGTATAACGTATAACGTATAACGTATAACGTATAACGTATAACGTATAACGTATAACGTATGGCGTATAACGTATAACGTATAACGTATAACGTACAACGTTTAACGTATACCGTATAACGAATAACGTATAACGTATATCGCATGACGTATAACATATAACGTATAACGTATAACGTATAACGTACAACGTATAACGTATAACGTATATCCTATAACGCATAGCGTATAACGTATAACGTATAACGTATAACGTATAACGTATAACGTATAACGTATAACGTATAACGTATAACGTATAACGTGTAACGTATAACGTACAACGTTTAACGTTTAACGTATAACGTATAACGTATAACGTATAACGTATAACGTACAACGTTTAACGTATAACGTATAACGTATAACGTATAACGTATAACGTATAACGTATAACGTATAACGTACAACGTTTAACGTATAACGTATAACGTAGAACGTATAACGTATAACGTATAACGTATAACGTATGACGTATAACGTATAACGTACAACGTTTAACGTATAACGTATAACGTAGAACGTATAACGTATAACGTATAACGTATAACGTATAACGTATAAAGTATAACGTATAACGTATAACGTGTAACGTATAACGTATAACGTATAACGTATAACGTATAACGTATAACGTATAACGTATACAGTATAACGTATAACGTATAACGTGTAACGTATAACGTATATCGTATAACGTATAACGTACAACGTTTAACGTATAACGTATAACGTAGAACGTATAACGTATAACGTATAACGTATAACGTATAACGTATGACGTATAACGTATAACGTATAACGTATAACGTATAACGTGTAACGTATAACGTATAACGTATAACGTATAACGTATAACGTATAACGTATAACGTATAACGTATAACGTATAACGTATAACGTATAACGTATGACGTATAACGTATAACGTACAACGTTTAACGTATAATGTATAACGTAGAACGTACAACGTTTAACGTTTAACGTATAACGTATAACGTATAACGTATAACGTATAACGTACAACGTTTAACGTATAACGTATAACGTATAACGTATAACGTATAACGTATAACGTATAACGTATATCCTATAACGCATAGCGTATAACGTATAACATATAACGTATAACGTATAACGTATAACGTACAACGTATAACGTATAACGTATATCCTATAACGCATAACGTATAACGTATAACGTATAACGTATAACGTATAACGTATAACGTATAACGTATAACGTATAACGTACAACGTATAACGTATAACGTATAACGTATAACGTATATCCTATAACGCATAACGTATAACGTATAACGTATAACGTATAACGTATAACGTATAACGTATAACGTATAACGAATAACGTATAACGTATAACGTATAACGTACAACGTTTGACGTATAACGTATAACGTATAACGTATAACGTATAACGTATAAGGTATAACGTATAACGTATAACGTATAACGTATAACGTATAACGTATAACGTATAACGTACAACGTATAACGTATAACGTATATCCTATAACGCATAACGTATAACGTATAACGTATAACGTATAACGTATAACGTATAACGTATAACGTATAACGTATAACGTATATCGTATAACGTATAACGTATAACGTATAACGTATAACGTATAACGTATAACGTATAACGTATAACGTACAACGTTTAACGTATAACGTATAACGTAGAACGTATAACGTATAACGTATAACGTATAACGTATAACGTATGACGTATAACGTATAACGTACAACGTTTAACGTATAATGTATAACGTAGAACGTATAACGTACAACGTATAACGTATAACGTATAACGTACAACGTACAACGTATAACGTATAACGTATATCCTATAACGCATAACGTATAACGTATAACGTATAACGTATAACGCATAACGTATAACGTATAACGTATAACGTATGTCGTAATACGTATTACGTATAACGTATAACGTATAACGTATAACGCATAACGTATAACGTATAACGTATAACGTATGTCGTAATACGTATTACGTATAACGTATAACGTATAACGTATAACGTATAACGTATAATGTATAACGTATAACGTATAACGTATAACGTATAACGTATAACGTATAACGTATAACGTATAACGTATAACGTATAACGTATAACGTATAACGTATAACGTATAACGTACAACGTATAACGTATAACGTATAACGTATAACGTATATCCTATAACGCATAACGTATAACGTATAACGTATAACGTATAACGTATAACGTATAACGTATAACGTATAACGTATAACGTATAACGTATAACGTATAACGTATAACGTATAACGTATAACGTATAACGTATACAGTATAACGTATAACGTATAACGTGTAACGTATAACGTATAACGTATAACGTATAACGTATAACGTATAACGTATAACGTATACAGTATAACGTATAACGTATAACGTGTAACGTATAACGTATATCGTATAACGTATAACGTACAACGTTTAACGTATAACGTATAACGTAGAACGTATAACGTATAACGTATAACGTATAACGTATGACGTATAATGTATAACGTATAACGTATAACGTATAACGTATACAGTATAACGTATAACGTATAACGTATAACGTATAACGTATACAATATAACGTATAACGTATAACGTGTAACGTATAACGTATAACGTATAACGTATAACGTATAACGTATAACGTATAACGTATAACGTATAACGTATAACGTATAACGTATAACGTATAACGTATAACGTATGGCGTATAACGTATAACGTATAACGTATAACGAATAACGTATAACGTATAACGTATAACGTACAACGTTTAACGTATAACGTATAACGTAGAACGTATAACGTATAACGTATAACGTATAACGTATACAGTATAACGTATAACGTATAACGTGTAACGTATAACGTATAACGTATAACGTATAACGTATAACGTATAACGTATAACGTATACAGTATAACGTATAACGTATAACGTGTAACGTATAACGTATATCGTATAACGTATAACGTACAACGTTTAACGTATAACGTATAACGTAGAACGTATAACGTATAACGTATAACGTATAACGTATGACGTATAACGTATAACGTATAACGTATAACGTATAACGTGTAACGTATAACGTATAACGTATAACGTATAACGTATAACGTATAACCTATAACGTATAACGTATAACGTAGAACGTATAACGTACAACGTATAACGTATAACGTACAACGTATAACGTATAACGTATATCCTATAACGCGTAACGTATAACGTATCACGTGAAACGTATAACGTATAACGTATAACGTATAACGTATAACGAATAACGTATAACGTATAACGTATAACGTACAACGTTTAACGTATAACGTATAACGTAGAACGTATAACGTATAACGTATAACGTATAACGTATAACGTATGACGTATAACGTATAACGTGTAACGTATAACGTATAACGTATAACGTATAACGTATAACGTATAACGTATAACGTATAACGTACAACGTTTAACGTATAACGTAGAACGTAGAACGTATAACGTATAACGTATAACGTATAACGTATAACGTATGACGTATAACGTATAACGTACAACGTTTAACGTATAACGTATAACGTATAACGTATAACGTATAACGTATAACGTATAACGTATAACGTACAACGTTTAACGTATAACGTATAACGTAGAACGTATAACGTATAACGTATAACGTATAACGTATGACGTATAACGTATAACGTACAACGTTTAACGTATACCGTATAACGAATAACGTATAACGTATATCGCATGACGTATAACATATAACGTATAACGTATAACATATAACGTACAACGTATAACGTATAACGTATATCCTATAACGCATAGCGTATAACGTATAACATATAACGTATAACGTATAACGTATAACGTACAAGGTATAACGTATAACGTATATCCTATAACGCATAACGTATAACGTATAACGTATAACGTATAACGTATAACGTATAACGTATAACGTATAACGTATAACGTACAACGTATAACGTATAACGTATAACGTATAACGTATATCCTATAACGCATAACGTATAACGTATAACGTATAACGTATAACGTATAACGTATAACGTATAACGTATAACGAATAACGTATAACGTATAACGTATAACGTACAACGTTTGACGTATAACGTATAACGTATAACGTATAACGTATAACGTATAACGTATAACGTATAACGTATAACGTATAACGTATAACGTACAACGTTTAACGTATAACGTATAAGGTATAACGTATAACGTATAACGTATAACGTATAACGTATAACGTATAACGTATAACGTACAACGTATAACGTATAACGTATATCCTATAACGCATAACGTATAACGTATAACGTATAACGTATAACGTATAACGTATAACGTATAACGTATAACGTATAACGTATAACGTATAACGTATAACGTATAACGTATAACGTATAACGTATAACGTATAACGTATAACGTATAACGTATAACGTACAACGTTTAACGTATAACGTATAACGTAGAACGTATAACGTATAACGTATAACGTATAACGTATAACGTATGACGTATAACGTATAACGTACAACGTTTAACGTATAATGTATAACGTAGAACGTATAACGTACAACGTATAACGTATAACGTATAACGTACAACGTACAACGTATAACGTATAACGTATATCCTATAACGCATAACGTATAACGTATAACGTATAACGTATAACGCATAACGTATAACGTATAACGTATAACGTATGTCGTAATACGTATTACGTATAACGTATAACGTATAACGTATAACGTATAACGTATAACGTATAACGTATAACGTATAACGTATAACGTACAACGTTTAACGTATAACGTATAAGTTATAACGTATAACGTATAACGTATAACGTATAACGTATAACGTATAACGTATAACGTACAACGTATAACGTATAACGTATATCCTATAACGCATAACGTATAACGTATAACGTATAACGTATAACGTATAACGTATAACGTATAACGTATAACGTATAACGTATAACGTATAACGTATAACGTATAACGTATAACGTATAACGTATAACGTATAACGTATAACGTATAACGTATAACGTATAACGTACAACGTTTAACGTATAACGTATAACGTAGAACGTATAACGTATAACGTATAACGTATAACGTATAACGTATGACGTATAACGTATAACGTACAACGTTTAACGTATAATGTATAACGTAGAACGTATAACGTACAACGTATAACGTATAACGTATAACGTACAACGTACAACGTATAACGTATAACGTATATCCTATAACGCATAACGTATAACGTATAACGTATAACGTATAACGCATAACGTATAACGTATAACGTATAACGTATGTCGTAATACGTATTACGTATAACGTATAACGTATAACGTATAACGTATAACGTATAATGTATAACGTATAACGTATAACGTATAACGTATAACGTATAACGTATAACGTATAACGTATAACGTATAACGTATAACGTATAACGTATAACGTATAACGTATAACGTACAACGTATAACGTATAACGTATAACGTATAACGTATATCCTATAACGCATAACGTATAACGTATAACGTATAACGTATAACGTATAACGTATAACGTATAACGTATAACGTATAACGTATAACGTATAACGTATAACGTATAACGTATAACGTATACAGTATAACGTATAACGTATAACGTATAACGTGTAACGTATAACGTATAACGTATAACGTATAACGTATAACGTATAACGTATAACGTATACAGTATAACGTATAACGTATAACGTGTAACGTATAACGTATATCGTATAACGTATAACGTACAACGTTTAACGTATAACGTATAACGTAGAACGTATAACGTATAACGTATAACGTATAACGTATGACGTATAACGTATAACGTATAACGTATAACGTATAACGTATACAGTATAACGTATAACGTATAACGTATAACGTATAACGTATACAGTATAACGTATAACGTATAACGTGTAACGTATAACGTATAACGTATAACGTATAACGTATAACGTATAACGTATAACGTATAACGTATAACGTATAACGTATAACGTATAACGTATACAGTATAACGTATAACGTATAACGTGTAACGTATAACGTATAACGTATAACGTATAACGTATAACGTATAACGTATAACGTATACAGTATAACGTATAACGTATAACGTGTAACGTATAACGTATATCGTATAACGTATAACGTACAACGTTTAACGTATAACGTATAACGTAGAACGTATAACGTATAACGTATAACGTATAACGTATGACGTATAACGTATAACGTATAACGTATAACGTATAACGTGTAACGTATAACGTATAACGTATAACGTATAACGTATAACGTATAACCTACAACGTATAACGTATAACGTAGAACGTATAACGTACAACGTATAACGTATAACGTACAACGTATAACGTATAACGTATATCCTATAACGCGTAACGTATAACGTATCACGTGAAACGTATAACGTATAACGTATAACGTATAACGTATAACGAATAACGTATAACGTATAACGTATAACGTACAACGTTTAACGTATAACGTATAACGTAGAACGTATAACGTATAACGTATAACGTATAACGTATAACGTATGACGTATAACGTATAACGTATAACGTATGTCGTAATACGTATTACGTATAACGTATAACGTATAACGTATAACGTATAACGTATAACGTATAACGTATACAGTATAACGTATAACGTATAACGTATAACGTATAACGTATACAGTATAACGTATAACGTATAACGTGTAACGTATAACGTATAACGTATGGCGTATAACGTATAACGTATAACGTATAACGAATAACGTATAACGTATAACGTATAACGTACAACGTTTAACGTATAACGTATAACGTAGAACGTATAACGTATAACGTATAACGTATAACGTATAACGTATAACGTATAACGTATAACGTATAACGTATAACGTATACAGAATAACGTATAACGTATAACGTGTAACGTATAACGTATAACGTATAACGTATAACGTATAACGTATAACGTATAACGTACAACGTATAACGTATAACGTATATCCTATAACGCATAACGTATAACGTATAACGTATAACGTATAACGTATAACGTATAACGTATAACGTATAACGTATAACGTATAACGTATAACGTATAACGTATAACGTATAACGTATAACGTATAACGTATAACGTATAACGTACAACGTATAACGTATAACGTATATCCTATAACGTATAACGTATGACGTATAACGTATAACGTATAACGTATAACGTATACAGTATAACGTATAACGTATAACGTATAACGTATAACGTATACAGTATAACGTATAACGTATAACGTGTAACGTATAACGTATAACGTATAACGTATAACGTATAACGTATAACCTATAACGTATAACGTATAACGTATAACGTATAACGTATAACGTATAACGTATAACGTATAACGTATAACGTATAATGTACAACGTTTAACGTATAACGTATAACGTAGAACGTATAACGTATAACGTATAACGTATAACGTATGACGTATAACGTATAACGTACAACGTTTAACGTATACCGTATAACGAATAACGTATAACGTATATCGCATGACGTATAACATATAACGTATAACGTATAACGTATAACGTATAACGTACAACGTATAACGTATAACGTATAACGTATAACGTATAACGTATAACGTATAACGTATAACGTATAACGTACAACGTATAACGTATAACGTATAACGTATAACGTATATCCTATAACGCATAACGTATAACGTATAACGTATAACGTATAACGTATAACGTATAACGTATAACGTATAACGTATAACGTATAACGTATAACGTATAACGTATAACGTATAACGTATAACGTATAACGTATACAGTATAACGTATAACGTATAACGTGTAACGTATAACGTATAACGTATAACGTATAACGTATAACGTATAACGTATAACGTATACAGTATAACGTATAACGTATAACGTGTAACGTATAACGTATATCGTATAACGTATAACGTACAACGTTTAACGTATAACGTATAACGTAGAACGTATAACGTATAACGTATAACGTATAACGTATGACGTATAACGTATAACGTATAACGTATAACGTATAACGTATACAGTATAACGTATAACGTATAACGTATAACGTATAACGTATACAGTATAACGTATAACGTATAACGTGTAACGTATAACGTATAACGTATAACGTATAACGTATAACGTATAACCTATAACCTATAACGTATAACGTATAACGTAGAACGTATAACGTACAACGTATAACGTATAACGTACAACGTATAACGTATAACGTATATCCTATAACGCGAAACGTATAACGTATAACGTGAAACGTATAACGTATAACGTATAACGTATAACGTATAACGAATAACGTATAACGTATAACGTATAACGTACAACGTTTAACGTATAACGTATAACGTAGAACGTATAACGTATAACGTATAACGTATAACGTATAACGTATGACGTATAACGTATAACGTATAACGTATAACGTATAACGTATACAGTGTAACGTATAACGTATAACGTGTAACGTATAACGTATAACGTATAACGTATAACGTATAACGTATAACGTATAACGTATAACGTATAACGTATAACGTATAACGTATAACGTATAACGTATGGCGTATAACGTATAACGTATAACGTATAACGTACAACGTTTAACGTATACCGTATAACGAATAACGTATAACGTATATCGCATGACGTATAACATATAACGTATAACGCATAACGTATAACGTACAACGTATAACGTATAACGTATATCCTATAACGCATAGCGTATAACGTATAACGTATAACGTATAACGTATAACGTATAACGTATAACGTATAACGTATAACGTATAACGTGTAACGTATAACGTACAACGTTTAACGTTTAACGTATAACGTATAACGTATAACGTATAACGTATAACGTATAACGTACAACGTTTAACGTATAACGTATAACGTATAACGTATAACGTATAACGTATAACGTATAACGTATAACGTACAACGTTTAACGTATAACGTATAACGTAGAACGTATAACGTATAACGTATAACGTATAACGTATGACGTATAACGTATAACGTACAACGTTTAACGTATACCGTATAACGAATAACGTATAACGTATATCGCATGACGTATAACATATAACGTACAACGTATAACGTATAACGTATATCCTATAACGCGTAACGTATAACGTAGAACGTATAACGTACAACGTATAACGTATAACGTACAACGTATAACGTATAACGTATATCCTATAACGTATAACGTATGACGTATAACGTATAACGTATAACGTATAACGTATACAGTATAACGTATAACGTATAACGTATAACGTATAACGTATACAGTATAACGTATAACGTATAACGTGTAACGTATAACGTATAACGTATAACGTATAACGTATAACGTATATCCTATAACGCATAACGTATAACGTATAACGTATAACGTATAACGTATAACGTATAACGTATAACGTATAACGTATAACGTATAACGTATAACGTATGGCGTATAACGTATAACGTATAACGTATAACGTCCAACGTATAACGTATAACGTATAACGTATAACGTATAACGTACAACGATTAACGTATACCGTATAACGAATAACGTATAACGTATATCGCATGACGTATTACATATAACGTATAACGTATAACGTATAACGTACAACGTATAACGTATAACGTATAACGTATAACGTATAACGTATAACGTATAACGTATAACGTATAACGTATAACGTATAACGTATAACGTATAGCGTATAGCGTATAACGTATAACGTATAACGTATAACGTACAACGTCTAACGTATAACGTATAACGTATAACGTATAACGTACAACGTATAACGTATAACGTATAACGTATAACGTATAACGTATAACGTATAACGTATAACGTATAGCGTATAACGTATAACGTATGGCGTATAACGTATAACGTATAACGTATAACGTCCAACGTATAACGTATAACGTATAACGTATAACGTATAACGTACAACGTATAACGTATAACGTATAACGTATAACGTATAACGTATAACGTATAACGTATAACGTATAACGTATAACGTATAACGTATAGCGTATAGCGTATAACGTATAACGTATAACGTATAACGTACAACGTCTAACGTATAACGTATAACGTATAACGTATAACGTACAACGTATAACGTATAACGTATAACGTATAACGTATAACGTATAACGTATAACGTATAACGTATAACGTATAACGTATAACGTATAACGTATATCGTATAACGTATAACGTACAACGTTTAACGTATAACGCATAACGTATAACGTATAACGTATAACGTATAACGTATAACGTATAACGTATAACGTATAACGTATAACGTATGTCGTAATACGTATTACGTATAACGTATAACGTATAACGTATAACGTATAACGTATAACGTATAACGTATAACGTATAACGTATAACGTATAACGTATAACGTATGGCGTATAACGTATAACGTATAACGTATAACGAATAACGTATAACGTATAACGTATAACGTACAACGTTTAACGTATAACGTATAACGTAGAACGTATAACGTATAACGTATAACGTATAACGTATACAGTATAACGTATAACGTATAACGTATAACGTATAACGTATACAGTATAACGTATAACGTATAACGTGTAACGTATAACGTATAACGTATAACGTATAACGTATAACGTATAACGTATAACGTATAACGTATAACGTATAACGTATAACGTATAACGTATAACGTATGGCGTATAACGTATAACGTATAACGTATAACGAATAACGTATAACGTATAACGTATAACGTACAACGTTTAACGTATAACGTATAACGTAGAACGTATAACGTATAACGTATAACGTATAACGTATACAGTATAACGTATAACGTATAACGTGTAACGTATAACGTATAACGTATAACGTATAACGTATAACGTATAACGTATAACGTATACAGTATAACGTATAACGTATAACGTGTAACGTATAACGTATATCGTATAACGTATAACGTACAACGTTTAACGTATAACGTATAACGTAGAACGTATAACGTATAACGTATAACGTATAACGTATGACGTATAACGTATAACGTATAACGTATAACGTATAACGTGTAACGTATAACGTATAACGTATAACGTATAACGTATAACGTATAACCTATAACGTATAACGTATAACGTAGAACGTATAACGTACAACGTATAACGTATAACGTACAACGTATAACGTATAACGTATATCCTATAACGCGTAACGTATAACGTATCACGTGAAACGTATAACGTATAACGTATAACGTATAACGTATAACGTATAACGAATAACGTATAACGTATAACGTATAACGTACAACGTTTAACGTATAACGTATAACGTAGAACGTATAACGTATAACGTATAACGTATAACGTATAACGTATGACGTATAACGTATAACGTATAACGTATAACGTATAACGTATACAGAATAACGTATAACGTATAACGTGTAACGTATAACGTATAACGTATAACGTATAACGTATAACGTATAACGTATAACGTATAACGTATAACGTATAACGTATAACGTATAACGTATAACGTATGGCGTATAACGTATAACGTATAACGTATAACGTACAACGTTTAACGTATACCGTATAACGAATAACGTATAACGTATATCGCATGACGTATAACATATAACGTATAACGTATAACGTATAACGTACAACGTATAACGTATAACGTATATCCTATAACGCATAGCGTATAACGTATAACGTATAACGTATAACGTATAACGTATAACGTATAACGTATAACGTATAACGTGTAACGTATAACGTACAACGTTTAACGTTTAACGTATAACGTATAACGTATAACGTATAACGTATAACGTACAACGTTTAACGTATAACGTATAACGTATAACGTATAACGTATAACGTATAACGTATAACGTATAACGTACAACGTTTAACGTATAACGTATAACGTAGAACGTATAACGTATAACGTATAACGTATAACGTATGACGTATAACGTATAACGTACAACGTTTAACGTATAACGTATAACGTAGAACGTATAACGTATAACGTATAACGTATAACGTATACAGTATAACGTATAACGTATAACGTGTAACGTATAACGTATAACGTATAACGTATAACGTATAACGTATAACGTATAACGTATACAGTATAACGTATAACGTATAACGTGTAACGTATAACGTATATCGTATAACGTATAACGTACAACGTTTAACGTATAACGTATAACGTAGAACGTATAACGTATAACGTATAACGTATAACGTATGACGTATAACGTATAACGTATAACGTATAACGTATAACGTGTAACGTATAACGTATAACGTATATCCTATAACGCATAACGTATAACGTATAACGTATAACGTATAACGTATAACGTATAACGTATAACGTATAACGTATAACGTATAACGTATAACGTATAACGTATAACGTATAACGTATAACGTATAACGTATAACGTATAACGTACAACGTTTAACGTATAACGTATAACGTAGAACGTATAACGTATAACGTATAACGTATAACGTATAACGTATGACGTATAACGTATAACGTACAACGTTTAACGTATAATGTATAACGTAGAACGTATAACGTACAACGTATAACGTATAACGTATAACGTACAACGTACAACGTATAACGTATAACGTATATCCTATAACGCATAACGTATAACGTATAACGTATAACGTATAACGCATAACGTATAACGTATAACGTATAACGTATGTCGTAATACGTATTACGTATAACGTATAACGTATAACGTATAACGTATAACGTATAATGTATAACGTATAACGTATAACGTATAACGTATAACGTATAACGTATAACGTATAACGTATAACGTATAACGTATAACGTATAACGTATAACGTATAACGTATAACGTATAACGTATAACGTACAACGTATAACGTATAACGTATAACGTATAACGTATATCCTATAACGCATAACGTATAACGTACAACGTATAACGTATAACGTATAACGTATAACGTATAACGTATAACGTATAACGTATAACGTATAACGTATAACGTATAACGTATACAGTATAACGTATAACGTATAACGTGTAACGTATAACGTATAACGTATAACGTATAACGTATAACGTATAACGTATAACGTATACAGTATAACGTATAACGTATAACGTGTAACGTATAACGTATATCGTATAACGTATAACGTACAACGTTTAACGTATAACGTATAACGTAGAACGTATAACGTATAACGTATAACGTATAACGTATGACGTATAACGTATAACGTATAACGTATAACGTATAACGTGTAACGTATAACGTATAACGTATATCCTATAACGCATAACGTATAACGTATAACGTATAACGTATAACGTATAACGTATAACGTATAACGTATAACGTATAACGTATAACGTATAACGTATAACGTATAACGTATAACGTATAACGTATAACGTATAACGTATAACGTATAACGTACAACGTTTAACGTATAACGTATAACGTAGAACGTATAACGTATAACGTATAACGTATAACGTATAACGTATGACGTATAACGTATAACGTATAACGTATGTCGTAATACGTATTACGTATAACGTATAACGTATAACGTATAACGTATAACGTATAATGTATAACGTATAACGTATAACGTATAACGTATAACGTATAACGTATAACGTATAACGTATAACGTATAACGTATAACGTATAACGTATAACGTATAACGTATAACGTATAACGTATAACGTACAACGTATAACGTATAACGTATAACGTATAACGTATATCCTATAACGCATAACGTATAACGTATAACGTATAACGTATAACGTATAACGTATAACGTATAACGTATAACGTATAACGTATAACGTATAACGTATAACGTATAACGTATACAGTATAACGTATAACGTATAACGTGTAACGTATAACGTATAACGTATAACGTATAACGTATAACGTATAACGTATAACGTATACAGTATAACGTATAACGTATAACGTGTAACGTATAACGTATATCGTATAACGTATAACGTACAACGTTTAACGTATAACGTATAACGTAGAACGTATAACGTATAACGTATAACGTATAACGTATGACGTATAACGTATAACGTATAACGTATAACGTATAACGTATACAGTATAACGTATAACGTATAACGTATAACGTATAACGTATACAGTATAACGTATAACGTATAACGTGTAACGTATAACGTATAACGTATAACGTATAACGTATAACGTATAACGTATAACGTATAACGTATAACGTATAACGTATAACGTATAACGTATAACGTATGGCGTATAACGTATAACGTATAACGTATAACGAATAACGTATAACGTATAACGTATAACGTATAACCTATAACGTATAACGTATAACGTAGAACGTATAACGTACAACGTATAACGTATAACGTACAACGTATAACGTATAACGTATATCCTATAACGCGTAACGTATAACGTATCACGTGAAACGTATAACGTATAACGTATAACGTATAACGTATAACGAATAACGTATAACGTATAACGTATAACGTACAACGTTTAACGTATAACGTATAACGTAGAACGTATAACGTATAACGTATAACGTATAACGTATAACGTATGACGTATAACGTATAACGTATAACGTATAACGTATAACGTATACAGAATAACGTATAACGTATAACGTGTAACGTATAACGTATAACGTATAACGTATAACGTATAACGTATAACGTACAACGTATAACGTATAACGTATATCCTATAACGCATAACGTATAACGTATAACGTATAACGTATAACGTATAACGTATAACGTATAACGTATAACGTATAACGTATAACGTATAACGTATAACGTATAACGTATAACGTATAACGTATAACGTATAACGTATAACGTACAACGTATAACGTATAACGTATATCCTATAACGTATAACGTATGACGTATAACGTATAACGTATAACGTATAACGTATACAGTATAACGTATAACGTATAACGTATAACGTATAACGTATACAGTATAACGTATAACGTATAACGTGTAACGTATAACGTATAACGTATAACGTATAACGTATAACGTATAACCTATAACGTATAACGTATAACGTATAACGTATAACGTATAACGTATAACGTATAACGTATAACGTATAACGTACAACGTTTAACGTATAACGTATAACGTAGAACGTATAACGTATAACGTATAACGTATAACGTATGACGTATAACGTATAACGTACAACGTTTAACGTATACCGTATAACGAATAACGTATAACGTATATCGCATGACGTATAACATATAACGTATAACGTATAACGTATAACGTATAACGTACAACGTATAACGTATAACGTATAACGTATAACGTATAACGTATAACGTATAACGTATAACGTATAACGTACAACGTATAACGTATAACGTATAACGTATAACGTATATCCTATAACGCATAACGTATAACGTATAACGTATAACGTATAACGTATAACGTATAACGTATAACGTATAACGTATAACGTATAACGTATAACGTATAACGTATAACGTATAACGTATAACGTATAACGTATACAGTATAACGTATAACGTATAACGTGTAACGTATAACGTATAACGTATAACGTATAACGTATAACGTATAACGTATAACGTATACAGTATAACGTATAACGTATAACGTGTAACGTATAACGTATATCGTATAACGTATAACGTACAACGTTTAACGTATAACGTATAACGTAGAACGTATAACGTATAACGTATAACGTATAACGTATGACGTATAACGTATAACGTATAACGTATAACGTATAACGTATACAGTATAACGTATAACGTATAACGTATAACGTATAACGTATACAGTATAACGTATAACGTATAACGTGTAACGTATAACGTATAACGTATAACGTATAACGTATAACGTATAACCTATAACCTATAACGTATAACGTATAACGTAGAACGTATAACGTACAACGTATAACGTATAACGTACAACGTATAACGTATAACGTATATCCTATAACGCGTAACGTATAACGTATAACGTGAAACGTATAACGTATAACGTATAACGTATAACGTATAACGAATAACGTATAACGTATAACGTATAACGTACAACGTTTAACGTATAACGTATAACGTAGAACGTATAACGTATAACGTATAACGTATAACGTATAACGTATGACGTATAACGTATAACGTATAACGTATAACGTATAACGTATACAGTGTAACGTATAACGTATAACGTGTAACGTATAACGTATAACGTATAACGTATAACGTATAACGTATAACGTATAACGTATAACGTATAACGTATAACGTATAACGTATAACGTATAACGTATGGCGTATAACGTATAACGTATAACGTATAACGTACAACGTTTAACGTATACCGTATAACGAATAACGTATAACGTATATCGCATGACGTATAACATATAACGTATAACGCATAACGTATAACGTACAACGTATAACGTATAACGTATATCCTATAACGCATAGCGTATAACGTATAACGTATAACGTATAACGTATAACGTATAACGTATAACGTATAACGTATAACGTATAACGTGTAACGTTTAACGTACAACGTTTAACGTTTAACGTATAACGTATAACGTATAACGTATAACGTATAACGTATAACGTACAACGTTTAACGTATAACGTATAACGTATAACGTATAACGTATAACGTATAACGTATAACGTATAACGTATAACGTATAACG
This sequence comes from Ptiloglossa arizonensis, assembly GCF_051014685.1. NCBI lineage: Eukaryota > Metazoa > Arthropoda > Insecta > Hymenoptera > Colletidae > Ptiloglossa > Ptiloglossa arizonensis. Next base: position 59,489 of record NW_027479629.1, read on the forward strand.
TATAACGTATAACGTATGACGTATAACGTATAACGTATAACGTATGACGTATAACGTATAACGTACAACGTTTAACGTATACCGTATAACGAATAACGTATAACGTATAACGTATAACGTATAACGTATATCCTATAACGCATAACGTATAACGTATAACGTATAACGTATAACGTATAACGTATAACGTATAACGTATAACGTATAACGTATAACGTATAACGTATGGCGTATAACGTATAACGTATAACGTATAACGTCCAACGTATAACGTATAACGTATAACGTATAACGTATAACGTACAACGATTAACGTATACCGTATAACGAATAACGTATAACGTATATCGCATGACGTATAACATATAACGTATAACGTATAACGTATAACGTACAACGTATAACGTATAACGTATAACGTATAACGTATAACGTATAACGTATAACGTATAACGTATAACGTATAACGTATAACGTATAACGTATAGCGTATAGCGTATAACGTATAACGTATAACGTATAACGTACAACGTCTAACGTATAACGTATAACGTATAACGTATAACGTACAACGTATAACGTATAACGTATAACGTATAACGTATAACGTATAACGTATAACGTATAACGTATAGCGTATAACGTATAACGTATGGCGTATAACGTATAACGTATAACGTATAACGTCCAACGTATAACGTATAACGTATAACGTATAACGTATAACGTACAACGTATAACGTATAACGTATAACGTATAACGTATAACGTATAACGTATAACGTATAACGTATAACGTATAACGTATAACGTATAGCGTATAGCGTATAACGTATAACGTATAACGTATAACGTACAACGTCTAACGTATAACGTATAACGTATAACGTATAACGTACAACGTATAACGTATAACGTATAACGTATAACGTATAACGTATAACGTATAACGTATAACGTATAACGTATAACGTATAACGTATAACGTATATCGTATAACGTATAACGTACAACGTTTAACGTATAACGCATAACGTATAACGTATAACGTATAACGTATAACGTATAACGTATAACGTATAACGTATAACGTATAACGTATGTCGTAATACGTATTACGTATAACGTATAACGTATAACGTATAACGTATAACGTATAATGTATAACGTATAACGTATAACGTATAACGTATAACGTATAACGTATAACGTATAACGTATAACGTATAACGTATAACGTATAACGTATAACGTATAACGTATAACGTATAACGTACAACGTATAACGTATAACGTATAACGTATAACGTATATCCTATAACGCATAACGTATAACGTATAACGTATAACGTATAACGTATAACGTATAACGTATAACGTATAACGTATAACGTATGGCGTATAACGTATAACGTATAACGTATGACGTCCAACGTATAACGTATAACGTATAACGTATAACGTATAACGTACAACGATTAACGTATACCGTATAACGAATAACGTATAACGTATATCGCATGACGTATAACATATAACGTATAACGTATAACGTATAACGTACAACGTATAACGTATAACGTATAACGTATAATGTATAACGTATAACGTATAACGTATAACGTATAACGTACAACGTATAACGTATAACGTATAACGTATAACGTATATCCTATAACGCATAACGTATAACGTATAACGTATAACGTATAACGTATAACGTATAACGTATAACGTATAACGTATAACGTATAACGTATACAGTATAACGTATAACGTATAACGTGTAACGTATAACGTATAACGTATAACGTATAACGTATAACGTATAACGTATAACGTATACAGTATAACGTATAACGTATAACGTGTAACGTATAACGTATATCGTATAACGTATAACGTACAACGCTTAACGTATAACGTATAACGTAGAACGTATAACGTATAACGTATAACGTATAACGTATGACGTATAACGTATAACGTATAACGTATAACGTATAACGTATACAGTATAACGTATAACGTATAACGTATAACGTATAACGTATACAGTATAACGTATAACGTATAACGTGTAACGTATAACGTATAACGTATAACGTATAACGTATAACGTATAACCTATAACGTATAACGTATAACGTAGAACGTATAACGTACAACGTATAACGTATAACGTACAACGTATAACGTATAACGTATATCCTATAACGCGTAACGTATAACGTATAACGTGAAACGTATAACGTATAACGTATAACGTATAACGTATAACGAATAACGTATAACGTATAACGTATAACGTACAACGTATAACGTATAACGTGTAACGTATAACGTATAACGTATAACGTATAACGTATAACGTATAACGTATAACGTATAACGTATACAGTATAACGTATAACGTATAACGTGTAACGTATAACGTATAACGTATAACGTATAACGTATAACGTATAACCTATAACGTATAACGTATAACGTAGAACGTATAACGTACAACGTATAACGTATAACGTACAACGTATAACGTATAACGTATATCCTATAACGCGTAACGTATAACGTATAACGTGAAACGTATAACGTATAACGTATAACGTATAACGTATAACGAATAACGTATAACGTATAACGTATAACGTACAACGTTTAACGTATAACGTATAACGTAGAACGTATAACGTATAACGTATAACGTATAACGTATGACGTATAACGTATAACGTATAACGTATAACGTATAACGTATACAGTATAACGTATAGCGTATAACGTATAACGTATAACGTATAACGTATAACGTATAACGTATAACGTATAACGTATAACGTATAACGTGTAACGTATAACGTACAACGTTTAACGTTTAACGTATAACGTATAACGTATAACGTATAACGTATAACGTACAACGTTTAACGTATACCGTATAACGAATAACGTATAACGTATATCGCATGACGTATAACATATAACGTATAACGTATAACGTATAACGTATAACGTATAACGTATAACGTATAACGTATAACGTATAACGTATAACGTATAACGTATAACGTATAGCGTATAACGTATAACGTATAACGTATAACGTACAACGTCTAACGTATAACGTATAACGTATAACGTATAACGTATAACGTACAACGTATAACGTATAACGTATAACGTATAACGTATAACGTATAACGTATAACGTATAACGTATAACGTATAACGCATAACGTATAACGTATATCGTATAACGTATAACGTATAACGTTTAACGTATAACGTATAACGTATAACGTATAACGTATAACGTATAACGTATAACGTACAACGTATAACATATAACGTATATCCTATAACGCATAACGTATAACGTATAACGTATAACGTATAACGTATAACGTATAACGTATAACGTATAACGTATAACGTATATCGTATAACGTATAACGTACAACGTTTAACGTATAACGTATAACGTAGAACGTATAACGTATAACGTATAACGTATAACGTATGACGTATAACGTATAACGTATAACGTATAACGTATAACGTATAACGTATACAGTATAACGTATAACGTATAACGTATAACGTATATCGTATAACGTATAACGTACAACGTTTAACGTATAACGTATAACGTAGAACGTATAACGTATAACGTATAACGTATAACGTATAACGTACAACGTATAACATATAACGTATATCCTATAACGCATAACGTATAACGTATAACGTATAACGTATAACGTATAACGTATAACGTATAACGTATAACGTATAACGTATAACGTATAAGGTATACAGTATAACGTATAACGTATAACGTGTAACGTATAACGTATAACGTATAACGTATAACGTATAACGTATAACGTATAACGTATACAGTATAACGTATAACGTATAACGTGTAACGTATAATGTATATCGTATAACGTATAACGTACAACGCTTAACGTATAACGTATAACGTAGAACGTATAACGTATAACGTATAACGTATAACGTATGACGTATAACGTATAACGTATAACGTATAACGTATAACGTATACAGTATAACGTATAACGTATAACGTATAACGTATAACGTATACAGTATAACGTATAACGTATAACGTGTAACGTATAACGTATAACGTATAACGTATAACGTATAACGTATAACCTATAACGTATAACGTATAACGTAGAACGTATAACGTACAACGTATAACGTATAACGTACAACGTATAACGTATAACGTATATCCTATAACGCGTAACGTATAACGTATAACGTGAAACGTATAACGTATAACGTATAACGTATAACGTATAACGAAAAACGTATAACGTATAACGTATAACGTACAACGTATAACGTATAACGTGTAACGTATAACGTATAACGTATAACGTATAACGTATAACGTATAACGTATAACGTATAACGTATACAGTATAACGTATAACGTATAACGTGTAACGTATAACGTATAACGTATAACGTATAACGTATAACGTATAACCTATAACGTATAACGTATAACGTAGAACGTATAACGTACAACGTATAACGTATAACGTACAACGTATAACGTATAACGTATATCCTATAACGCGTAACGTATAACGTATAACGTGAAACGTATAACGTATAACGTATAACGTATAACGTATAACGAATAACGTATAACGTATAACGTATAACGTACAACGTTTAACGTATAACGTATAACGTAGAACGTATAACGTATAACGTATAACGTATAACGTATGACGTATAACGTATAACGTATAACGTATAACGTATAACGTATACAGTATAACGTATAGCGTATAACGTATAACGTATAACGTATAACGTATAACGTATAACGTATAACGTATAACGTATAACGTATAACGTGTAACGTATAACGTACAACGTTTAACGTTTAACGTATAACGTATAACGTATAACGTATAACGTATAACGTATAACGTACAACGTTTAACGTATACCGTATTACGAATAACGTATAACGTATATCGCATGACGTATAACATATAACGTATAACGTATAACGTATAACGTATAACGTATAACGTATAACGTATAACGTATAACGTATAACGTATAACGTATAACGTATAACGTATAACGTATAGCGTATAACGTATAACGTATAACGTATAACGTACAACGTCTAACGTATAACGTATAACGTATAACGTATAACGTATAACGTACAACGTATAACGTATAACGTATAACGTATAACGTATAACGTATAACGTATAACGTATAACGTATAACGTATAACGCATAACGTATAACGTATATCGTATAACGTATAACGTATAACGTTTAACGTATAACGTATAACGTATAACGTATAACGTATAACGTATAACGTATAACGTACAACGTATAACATATAACGTATATCCTATAACGCATAACGTATAACGTATAACGTATAACGTATAACGTATAACGTATAACGTATAACGTATATCGTATAACGTATAACGTACAACGTTTAACGTATAACGTATAACGTAGAACGTATAACGTATAACGTATAACGTATAACGTATGACGTATAACGTATAACGTATAACGTATAACGTATAACGTATAACGTATACAGTATAACGTATAACGTATAACGTATAACGTATAACGTATACAGTATAACGTATAACGTATAACGTGTAACGTATAACGTATAACGTATAACGTATAACGTATATCGCATGACGTATAACATATAACGTATAACGTATAACGTATAACGTACAACGTATAACGTATAACGTATATCCTATAACGCATAGCGTATAACGTATAACGTATAACGTATAACGTATAACGTATAACGTATGACGTATAACGTATAACGTATAACGTGTAACGTATAACGTACAACGTTTAACGTTTAACGTATAACGTATAACGTATAACGTATAACGTATAACGTACAACGTTTAACGTATAACGTATAACGTATAACGTATAACGTATAACGTATAACGTATAACGTATAACGTACAACGTTTAACGTATAACGTATAACGTAGAACGTATAACGTATAACGTATAACGTATAACGTATGACGTATAACGTATAACGTACAACGTTTAACGTATACCGTATAACGAATAACGTATAACGTATATCGCATGACGTATAACATATAACGTATAACGTATAACATATAACGTACAACGTATAACGTATAACGTATATCCTATAACGCATAGCGTATAACGTATAACATATAACGTATAACGTATAACGTATAACGTACAACGTATAACGTATAACGTATATCCTATAACGCATAACGTATAACGTATAACGTATAACGTATAACGTATAACGTATAACGTATAACGTATAACGTATAACGTATAACGTATAACGTATAACGTATAACGTATAACATATAACGTATAACGTATAACGTATAACGTATAACGTATAACGTACAACCTTTAACGTATAACGTATAACGTAGAACGTATAACGTATAACGTATAACGTATAACGTATGACGTATAACGTATAACGTACAACGTTTAACGTATAATGTATAACGTAGAACGTATAACGTACAACGTATAACGTATAACGTATAACGTACAACGTACAACGTATAACGTATAACGTATATCCTATAACGCATAACGTATAACGTATAACGTATAACGTATAACGTATAACGTATAACGTATAACGTATAACGTATAACGTATGTCGTAATACGTATTACGTATAACGTATAACGTATAACGTATAACGTATAACGTATAATGTATAACGTATAACGTATAATGTATAACGTATAACGTATAACGTATAACGTATAACGTATAACGTATAACGTATAACGTATAACGTATAACGTATAACGTATATCCTATAACGCATAACGTATAACGTATAACGTATAACGTATAACGTATAACGTATAACGTATAACGTATAACGTATAACGTATAACGTATAACGTATAACGTATAACGTATAACGTATAACGTATAACGTATAACGTATAACGTACAACGTTTAACGTATAACGTATAACGTAGAACGTATAACGTATAACGTATAACGTATAACGTATGACGTATAACGTATAACGTACAACGTTTAACGTATAATGTATAACGTAGAACGTATAACGTACAAGGTATAACGTATAACGTATAACGTACAACGTACAACGTATAACGTATAACGTATATCCTATAACGCGTAACGTATAACGTATAACGTATAACGTATAACGTATAACGTATAACGTATAACGTATAACGTATGTCGTAATACGTATTACGTATAACGTATAACGTATAACGTATAACGTATAACGTATAATGTATAACGTATACAGTATAACGTATAACGTATAACGTATAACGTATAACGTATACAGTATAACGTATAACGTATAACGTGTAACGTATAACGTATAACGTATAACGTATAACGTATATCGCATGACGTATAACATATAACGTATAACGTATAACGTATAACGTACAACGTATAACGTATAACGTATATCCTATAACGCATAGCGTATAACGTATAACGTATAACGTATAACGTATAACGTATAACGTATGACGTATAACGTATAACGTATAACGTATAACGTATAACGTATGACGTATAACGTATAACGTATAACGTATAACGTATAACGTATACAGTATAACGTATAGCGTATAACGTATAACGTATAACGTATAACGTATAACGTATAACGTATAACGTATAACGTATAACGTATAACGTGTAACGTATAACGTACAACGTTTAACGTTTAACGTATAACGTATAACGTATAACGTATAACGTATAACGTATAACGTACAACGTTTAACGTATACCGTATTACGAATAACGTATAACGTATATCGCATGACGTATAACATATAACGTATAACGTATAACGTATAACGTATAACGTATAACGTATAACGTATAACGTATAACGTATAACGTATAACGTATAACGTATAACGTATAGCGTATAACGTATAACGTATAACGTATAACGTACAACGTCTAACGTATAACGTATAACGTATAACGTATAACGTATAACGTACAACGTATAACGTATAACGTATAACGTATAACGTATAACGTATAACGTATAACGTATAACGTATAACGTATAACGCATAACGTATAACGTATATCGTATAACGTATAACGTATAACGTTTAACGTATAACGTATAACGTATAACGTATAACGTATAACGTATAACGTATAACGTACAACGTATAACATATAACGTATATCCTATAACGCATAACGTATAACGTATAACGTATAACGTATAACGTATAACGTATAACGTATAACGTATATCGTATAACGTATAACGTACAACGTTTAACGTATAACGTATAACGTAGAACGTATAACGTATAACGTATAACGTATAACGTATGACGTATAACGTATAACGTATAACGTATAACGTATAACGTATAACGTATACAGTATAACGTATAACGTATAACGTATAACGTATAACGTATACAGTATAACGTATAACGTATAACGTGTAACGTATAACGTATAACGTATAACGTATAACGTATATCGCATGACGTATAACATATAACGTATAACGTATAACGTATAACGTACAACGTATAACGTATAACGTATATCCTATAACGCATAGCGTATAACGTATAACGTATAACGTATAACGTATAACGTATAACGTATGACGTATAACGTATAACGTATAACGTGTAACGTATAACGTACAACGTTTAACGTTTAACGTATAACGTATAACGTATAACGTATAACGTATAACGTACAACGTTTAACGTATAACGTATAACGTATAACGTATAACGTATAACGTATAACGTATAACGTATAACGTACAACGTTTAACGTATAACGTATAACGTAGAACGTATAACGTATAACGTATAACGTATAACGTATGACGTATAACGTATAACGTACAACGTTTAACGTATACCGTATAACGAATAACGTATAACGTATATCGCATGACGTATAACATATAACGTATAACGTATAACATATAACGTACAACGTATAACGTATAACGTATATCCTATAACGCATAGCGTATAACGTATAACATATAACGTATAACGTATAACGTATAACGTACAACGTATAACGTATAACGTATATCCTATAACGCATAACGTATAACGTATAACGTATAACGTATAACGTATAACGTATAACGTATAACGTATAACGTATAACGTATAACGTATAACGTATAACGTATAACGTATAACATATAACGTATAACGTATAACGTATAACGTATAACGTATAACGTACAACCTTTAACGTATAACGTATAACGTAGAACGTATAACGTATAACGTATAACGTATAACGTATGACGTATAACGTATAACGTACAACGTTTAACGTATAATGTATAACGTAGAACGTATAACGTACAACGTATAACGTATAACGTATAACGTACAACGTACAACGTATAACGTATAACGTATATCCTATAACGCATAACGTATAACGTATAACGTATAACGTATAACGTATAACGTATAACGTATAACGTATAACGTATAACGTATGTCGTAATACGTATTACGTATAACGTATAACGTATAACGTATAACGTATAACGTATAATGTATAACGTATAACGTATAATGTATAACGTATAACGTATAACGTATAACGTATAACGTATAACGTATAACGTATAACGTATAACGTATAACGTATAACGTATATCCTATAACGCATAACGTATAACGTATAACGTATAACGTATAACGTATAACGTATAACGTATAACGTATAACGTATAACGTATAACGTATAACGTATAACGTATAACGTATAACGTATAACGTATAACGTATAACGTATAACGTACAACGTTTAACGTATAACGTATAACGTAGAACGTATAACGTATAACGTATAACGTATAACGTATGACGTATAACGTATAACGTACAACGTTTAACGTATAATGTATAACGTAGAACGTATAACGTACAAGGTATAACGTATAACGTATAACGTACAACGTACAACGTATAACGTATAACGTATATCCTATAACGCGTAACGTATAACGTATAACGTATAACGTATAACGTATAACGTATAACGTATAACGTATAACGTATGTCGTAATACGTATTACGTATAACGTATAACGTATAACGTATAACGTATAACGTATAATGTATAACGTATAACGTATAACGTATAACGTATAACGTATAACGTATAACGTATAACGTATAACGTATAACGTATAACGTATAACGTATAACGTATAACGTATAACGTACAACGTATAACGTATAACGTATAACGTATAACGTATATCCTATGACGCATAACGTATAACGTATAACGTATAACGTATAACGTATAACGTATAACGCATGACGTATAACGTATAACGTATAACGTATGACGTATAACGTATAACGTATAACGTATAACGTATAACGTATACAGTATAACGTATAACGTATAACGTGTAACGTATAACGTATATCGTATAACGTATAACGTACAACGTTTAACGTATAACGTATAACGTAGAACGTATAACGTATAACGTATAACGTATAACGTATGACGTATAACGTATAACGTATAACGTATAACGTATAACGTATACAGTATAACGTATAACGTATAACGTATAACGTATAACGTATACAGTATAACGTATAACGTATAACGTGTAACGTATAACGTATAACGTATAACGTATAACGTATAACGTATAACCTATAACGTATAACGTATAACGTAGAACGTATAACGTACAACGTATAACGTATAACGTACAACGTATAACGTATAACGTATATCCTATAACGCGTAACGTATAACGTATAACGTGAAACGTATAACGTATAACGTATAACGTATAACGTATAACGTATAACGAATAACGTATAACGTATAACGTATAACGTACAACGTTTAACGTATAACGTATAACGTAGAACGTATAACGTATAACGTATATCGTATAACGTATGACGTATAACGTATAACGTATAACGTATAACGTATAACGTATAACGTATAACGTATAACGTATAACGTACAACGTATAACGTATAACGTATAACGTATAACGTATATCCTATAACGCATAACGTATAACGTATAACGTATAACGTATAACGTATAACGTATAACGTATAACGTATAACGTATAACGAATAACGTATAACGTATAACGTATAACGTACAACGTATAACGTATAACGTACAACGTATAACGTATAACGTATATCCTATAACGCGTAAAGTATAACGTATAACGTGAAACGTATAACGTATAACGTATAACGTATAACGTATAACGTATAACGAATAACGTATAACGTATAACGTATAACGTACAACGTTTAACGTATAACGTATAACGTAGAACGTATAACGTATAACGTATATCGTATAACGTATGACGTATAACGTATAACGTATAACGTATAACGTATAACGTATAACGTATAACGTATAACGTATAACGTATAACGTACAACGTATAACGTATAACGTATAACGTATAACGTATATCCTATAACGCATAACGTATAACGTATAACGTATAACGTATAACGTATAACGTATAACGTATAACGTATAACGTATAACGTATAACGTATAACGTATAACGTATAACGTATAACGTATAACGTATAACGTATAACGTATAACGTATAACGTATAACGTATACAGTATAAACGTATAACGTATAACGTGTAACGTATAACGTATAACGTATAACGTATAACGTATAACGTATAACGTATACAGTATAACGTATAACGTATAACGTGTAACGTATAACGTATATCGTATAACGTATAACGTACAACGTTTAACGTATAACGTATAACGTAGAACGTATAACGTATAACGTATAACGTATAACGTATGACGTATAACGTATAACGTATAACGTATAACGTATAACGTATAACGTATACAGTATAACGTATAACGTATAACGTATAACGTATAACGTATAACGTATACAGTATAACGTATAACGTATAACGTGTAACGTATAACGTATAACGTATAACGTATAACGTATAACGTATAACCTATAACGTATAACGTATAACGTAGAACGTATAACGTACAACGTATAACGTATAACGTACAACGTATAACGTATAACGTATATCCTATAACGCGTAACGTATAACGTATAACGTGAAACGTATAACGTATAACGTATAACGTATAACGTATAACGAATAACGTATAACGTATAACGTATAACGTACAACGTTTAACGTATAACGTATAACGTAGAACGTATAACGTATAACGTATAACGTATAACGTATAACGTATACAGTATAACGTATAACGTATAACGTGTAACGTATAACGTATAACGTATAACGTATAACTTATAACGTATAACGTATACAGTATAACGTATAACGTATAACGTGTAACGTATAACGTATATCGTATAACGTATAACGTACAACGTTTAACGTATAACGTATAACGTAGAACGTATAACGTATAACGTATAACGTATAACGTATGACGTATAACGTATAACGTATAACGTATAACGTATAACGTATACAGTATAACGTATAACGTATAACGTATAACGTATAACGTATACAGTATAACGTATAACGTATAACGTGTAACGTATAACGTATAACGTATAACGTATAACGTATAACGTATAACCTATAACGTATAACGTAGAACGTATAACGTACAACGTATAACGTATAACGTACAACGTATAACGTATAACGTATATCCTATAACGCGTAACGTATAACGTATAACGTGAAACGTATAACGTATAACGTATAACGTATAACGTATAACGAATAACGTATAACGTATAACGTATAACGTACAACGTTTAACGTATAACGTATAACGTAGAACGTATAACGTATAACGTATAACGTATAACGTATAACGTATAACGTATAAAGTATAACGTATAACGTATAACGTGTAACGTATAACGTAACGTATAACGTATAACGTATAACGTATAACGTATAACGTATAACGTATAACGTATAACGTATAACGTATAACGAATAACGTATAACGTATAACGTATAACGTACAACGTTTAACGTATAACGTATAACGTAGAACGTATAACGTATAACGTATAACGTATAACGTATAACGTATGACGTATAACGAATAACGTATAACGTATAACGTATAACGTATACAGAATAACGTATAACGTATAACGTGTAACGTATAACGTATAACGTATAACGTATACGTATAACGTATAACGTATAACGTATAACGTATAACGTATAACGTATAACGTATAACGTATAACGTATAACGTATAACGTATGGCGTATAACGTATAACGTATAACGTATAACGTACAACGTTTAACGTATACCGTATAACGAATAACGTATAACGTATATCGCATGACGTATAACATATTACGTATAACGTATAACGTATAACGTACAACGTATAACGTATTACGTATATCCTATAACGCATAGCGTATAACGTATAACGTATAACGTATAACGTATAACGTATAACGTATAACGTATAACGTATAACGTATAACGTATAACGTATAACGTATAACGTGTAACGTATAACGTACAACGTTTAACGTTTAACGTATAACGTATAACGTATAACGTATAACGTATAACGTACAACGTTTAACGTATAACGTATAACGTATAACGTATAACGTATAACGTATAACGTATAACGTATAACGTACAACGTTTAACGTATAACGTATAACGTAGAACGTATAACGTATAACGTATAACGTATAACGTATGACGTATAACGTATAACGTACAACGTTTAACGTATACCGTATAACGAATAACGTATAACGTATATCGCATGACGTATAACATATAACGTATAACGTATAACGTATAACGTATAACGTACAACGTATAACGTATAACGTATATCCTATAACGCATAGCGTATAACGTATAACATATAACGTATAACGTATAACGTATAACGTACAACGTATAACGTATAACGTATATCCTATAACGCATAACGTATAACGTATAACGTATTACGTATAACGTATAACGTATAACGTATAACGTATAACGTATAACGTATAACGTATAACGTATAACGTATAACGTACAACGTATAACGTATAACGTATATCCTATAACGCATAACGTATAACGTATAACGTATAACGTATAACGTATAACGTATAACGTATAACGTATAACGTATAACGTATAACGTATAACGTATAACGTATAACGTATAACGTATAACGTATAACGTATAACGTATAACGTACAACGTTTAACGTATAACGTATAACGTAGAACGTATAACGTATAACGTATAACGTATAACGTATGACGTATAACGTATAACGTACAACGTTTAACGTATAATGTATAACGTAGAACGTACAACGTTTAACGTTTAACGTATAACGTATAACGTATAACGTATAACGTATAACGTACAACGTTTAACGTATAACGTATAACGTATAACGTATAACGTATAACGTATAACGTATAACGTATAACGTACAACGTTTAACGTATAACGTATAACGTAGAACGTATAACGTATAACGTATAACGTATAACGTATGACGTATAACGTATAACGTACAACGTTTAACGTATACCGTATAACGAATAACGTATAACGTATATCGCATGACGTATAACATATAACGTATAACGTATAACATATAACGTACAACGTATAACGTATAACGTATATCCTATAACGCATAGCGTATAACGTATAACATATAACGTATAACGTATAACGTATAACGTACAACGTATAACGTATAACGTATATCCTATAACGCATAACGTATAACGTATAACGTATAACGTAAACGTATAACGTATAACGTATAACGTATAACGTATAACGTACAACGTATAACGTATAACGTATAACGTATAACGTATATCCTATAACGCATAACGTATAACGTATAACGTATAACGTATAACGTATAAACGTATAACGTATAACGAATAACGTATAACGTATAACGTATAACGTACAACGTTTGACGTATAACGTATAACGTATAACGTATAACGTATAACGTATAAGGTATAACGTATAACGTATAACGTATAACGTATAACGTATAACGTATAACGTATAACGTACAACGTATAACGTATAACGTATATCCTATAACGCATAACGTATAAAGTATAACGTATAACGTATAACGTATAACGTATAACGTATAACGTATAACGTATAACGTATAACGTATAACGTATAACGTATAACGTATAACGTATAACGTATAACGCATAACGTATAACGTACAACGTTTAACGTATAACGTATAACGTAGAACGTATAACGTATAACGTATAACGTACAACGTTTAACGTATAACGTATAACGTATAACGTATAACGTAAACGTATAACGTATAACGTATAACGTACAACGTTTAACGTATAACGTATAACGTAGAACGTATAACGTATAACGTATAACGTATAACGTATGACGTATAACGTATAACGTACAACGTTTAACGTATACCGTATAACGAATAACGTATAACGTATATCGCATGACGTATAACATATAACGTATAACGTATAACATATAACGTACAACGTATAACGTATAACGTATATCTATAACGCATAGCGTATAACGTATAACATATAACGTATAACGTATAACGTATAAACGTACAACGTATAACGTATAACGTATATCCTATAACACATAACGTATAACGTATAACGTATAACGTATAACGTATAACGTATAACGTATAACGTATAACGTATAACGTATAACGTATAACGTATAACGTATAACGTATAACATATAACGTATAACGTATAACGTATAACGTATAACGTATAACGTACAACTTTAACGTATAACGTATAACGTAGAACGTATAACGTATAACGTATAACGTATAACGTATGACGTATAACGTATAACGTACAACGTTTAACGTATAATGTATAACGTAGAACGTATAACGTACAACGTATAACGTATAACGTATAACGTACAACGTACAACGTATAACGTATAACGTATATCCTATAACGCATAACGTATAACGTATAACGTATAACGTATAACGTATAACGTATACGTATAACGTATAACGTATAACGTATGTCGTAATACGTATTACGTATAACGTATAACGTATAACGTATAACGTATAACGTATAATGTATAACGTATAACGTATAATGTATAACGTATAACGTATAACGTATAACGTATAAGTATAACGTATAACGTATAACGTATAACGTATAACGTATAACGTATATCCTATAACGCATAACGTATAACGTATAACGTATAACGTATAACGTATAACGTATAACGTATAACGTATAACGTATAACGTATAACGTATAACGTATAACGTATAACGTATAACGTATAACGTATAACGTATAACGTATAACGTACAACGTTAAACGTTGTACGTTATACGTTATACGATATACGTTATACGTTACACGTTATACGTTATACGTTATACTGTATACGTTATACGTTATACGTTATACGTTATACGTTATACGTCATACGTTATACGTTATACGTTATACGTCATGCGTTATACGTTATACGTTATACGTTATACGTTATACGTTATACGTTATGCGTCATAGGATATACGTTATACGTTATACGTTATACGTTATACGTTGTACGTTATACGTTATACGTTATACGTTATACGTTATACGTTATACGTTATACGTTATACGTTATACGTTATACGTTATACGTTATACGTTATACGTTATACGTTATACATTATACGTTATACGTTATACGTTATACGTTATACGTTATACGTAATACGTATTACGACATACGTTATACGTTATACGTTATACGTTATACGTTATACGTTATACGTTATACGTTATACGTTACGCGTTATAGGATATACGTTATACGTTATACGTTGTACGTTGTACGTTATACGTTATACGTTATACCTTGTACGTTATACGTTCTACGTTATACATTATACGTTAAACGTTGTACGTTATACGTTATACGTCATACGTTATACGTTATACGTTATACGTTATACGTTCTACGTTATACGTTATACGTTAAACGTTGTACGTTATACGTTATACGTTATACGTTATACGTTATACGTTATACGTTATACGTTATACGTTATACGTTATACGTTATACGTTATACGTTATACGTTATACGTTATACGTTATACGTTATACGTTATACGTTATGCGTTATAGGATATACGTTATACGTTATACGTTATACGTTATACGTTATACGTTATACGTTATACGTTATACGTTATACGTTATACGTTATACATTATACGTTATACGTTATACATTATACGTTATACGTTATACGTTATACGTTATACGTTATACGTAATACGTATTACGACATACGTTATACGTTATACGTTATACGTTATACGTTATACGTTATACGTTATACGTTATACGTTATACGTTATGCGTTATAGGATATACGTTATACGTTATACGTTGTACGTTGTACGTTATACGTTATACGTTATACGTTGTACGTTATACGTTCTACGTTATACATTATACGTTAAACGTTGTACGTTATACGTTATACGTCATACGTTATACGTTATACGTTATACGTTATACGTTCTACGTTATACGTTATACGTTAAAGGTTGTACGTTATACGTTATACGTTATACGTTATACGTTATACGTTATATGTTATACGTTATACGTTATACGTTATACGTTATACGTTATACGTTATACGTTATACGTTATACGTTATACGTTATACGTTATACGTTATACGTTATACGTTATGCGTTATAGGATATACGTTATACGTTATACGTTGTACGTTATACGTTATACGTTATACGTTATATGTTATACGTTATACGCTATGCGTTATAGGATATACGTTATACGTTATACGTTGTACGTTATATGTTATACGTTATACGTTATATGTTATACGTCATGCGATATACGTTATACGTTATTCGTTATACGGTATACGTTAAACGTTGTACGTTATACGTTATACGTCATACGTTATACGTTATACGTTATACGTTATACGTTCTACGTTATACGTTATACGTTAAACGTTGTACGTTATACGTTATACGTTATACGTTATACGTTATACGTTATACGTTATACGTTATACGTTAAACGTTGTACGTTATACGTTATACGTTATACGTTCTACGTTATACGTTATACGTTAAACGTTGTACGTTATACGTTATGCGTTATACGTTATACGTTATACGTTATACGTTATACGTTATACGTTATACGTTATACGTTATACGTTATACGTTATACGTTATACGTTATACGTTATACGTTATACTTTATACGTTATGCGTTATAGGATATACGTTATACGTTATACGTTGTACGTTATACGTTATACGTTATACGTTATACGTTATACGTTATACGTTATCGTTATACCTTATACGTTATACGTTATACGTTATACGTTATACGTTATACGTCAAACGTTGTACGTTATACGTTATACGTTATACGTTATTCGTTATACGTTATACGTTATACGTTATACGTTATACGTTATACGTTATACGTTATACGTTATGCGTTATAGGATATACGTTATACGTTATACGTTATACGTTATACGTTGTACGTTATACGTTATACGTTATACGTTATACGTTATACGTTATACGTTATACGTTATACGTTATACGTTATGCGTTATAGGATATACGTTATACGTTATACGTTGTACGTTATACGTTATACGTTATACGTTATATGTTATACGTTATACGCTATGCGTTATAGGATATACGTTATACGTTATACGTTGTACGTTATATGTTATACGTTATACGTTATATGTTATACGTCATGCGATATACGTTATACGTTATTCGTTATACGGTATACGTTAAACGTTGTACGTTATACGTTATACGTCATACGTTATACGTTATACGTTATACGTTATACGTTCTACGTTATACGTTATACGTTAAACGTTGTACGTTATACGTTATACGTTATACGTTATACGTTATACGTTATACGTTATACGTTATACGTTAAACGTTGTACGTTATACGTTATACGTTATACGTTATACGTTATACGTTAAACGTTAAACGTTGTACGTTCTACGTTATACATTATACGTTAAACGTTGTACGTTATACGTTATACGTCATACGTTATACGTTATACGTTATACGTTATACGTTCTACGTTATACGTTATACGTTAAACGTTGTACGTTATACGTTATACGTTATACGTTATACGTTATACGTTATACGTTATACGTTATACGTTATACGTTATACGTTATACGTTATACGTTATACGTTATACGTTATACGTTATACGTTATACGTTATACGTTATGCGTTATAGGATATACGTTATACGTTATACGTTGTACGTTATACGTTATACGTTATACGTTATACGTTATACGTTATACGTTATACGTTATACGTTATACGTTATACGTAATACGTTATACGTTATACGTTATGCGTTATAGGATATACGTTATACGTTATACGTTGTACGTTATACGTTATACGTTATACGTTATATGTTATACGTTATACGCTATGCGTTATAGGATATACGTTATACGTTATACGTTGTACGTTATACGTTATACGTTATACGTTATACGTTATATGTTATACGTCATGCGATATACGTTATACGTTATTCGTTATACGGTATACGTAAACGTTGTACGTTATACGTTATACGTCATACGTTATACGTTATACGTTATACGTTATACGTTCTACGTTATACGTTATACGTTAAACGTTGTACGTTATACGTTATACGTTATACGTTATACGTTATACGTTATACGTTATACGTTATACGTTAAACGTTGTACGTTATACGTTATACGTTATACGTTATACGTTATACGTTAAACGTTAAACGTTGTACGTTATACGTTACACGTTATACGTTATACGTTATACGTTATACGTTATACGTTATACGTTATACGTTATACGTTATACGTTATACGTTATACGTTATACGTTATACGCTATGCGTTATAGGATATACGTAATACGTTATACGTTGTACGTTATACGTTATACGTTATACGTAATATGTTATACGTCATGCGATATACGTTATACGTTATTCGTTATACGGTATACGTTAAACGTTGTACGTTATACGTTATACGTTATACGTTATACGCCATACGTTATACGTTATACGTTATACGTTATACGTTATACGTTATACGTTATACGTTATACGTTATACGTTATACGTTATACGTTATACGTTATACGTTATACGTTATACGTTACACGTTATACGTTATACGTTATTCTGTATACGTTATACGTTATACGTTATACGTTATTCGTTATACGTCATACGTTATACGTTATACGTTATACGTTATACGTTATACGTTCTACGTTATACGTTATACGTTAAACGTTGTACGTTATACGTTATACGTTATACGTTATTCGTTATACGTTATACGTTATACGTTATACGTTATACGTTATACGTTATACGTTATACGTTATACGTTATACGTTATACGTTATACGTTACACGTTATACGTTATACGTTATACTTTATACGTTATACGTTATACGTTATACGTTATACGTTATACGTTATACGTTCTACGTTATACGTTATACGTTAAACGTTGTACGTTATACGTTATACGTTATACGTTATTCGTTATACGTTATACGTTATACGTTATACGTTATACGTTTCACGTTATACGTTATACGTTACGCGTTATAGGATATACGTTATACGTTATACGTTGTACGTTATACGTTATACGTTGTACGTTATACGTTCTACGTTATACGTTATAGGTTATACGTTATACGTTATACGTTATACGTTATACGTTATACGTTACACGTTATACGTTATACGTTATACTGTATACGTTATACGTTATACGTTATACGTTATACGTTATACTGTATACGTTATACGTTATACGTTATACGTTATACGTTATACGTCATACGTTATACGTTATACGTTATACGTTATACGTTCTACGTTATACGTTATACGTTAAACGTTGTACGTTATACGTTATACGATATACGTTATACGTTACACGTTATACGTTATACGTTATACTGTATACGTTATACGTTATAAGTCTATACGTTATACGTTATACGTTATACGTTACACGTTATACGTTATACGTTATACTGTATACGTTATACGTTATACGTTATACGTTATACGTTATACGTTCTACGTTATACGTTATACGTTAAACGTTGTACGTTATACGTTATACGTTATACGTTATTCGTTATACGTTATACGTTATACGTTATACGTTATACGTTTCACGTTATACGTTATACGTTACGCGTTATAGGATATACGTTATACGTTATACGTTGTACGTTATACGTTATACGTTGTACGTTATACGTTCTACGTTATACGTTATACGTTATAGGTTATACGTTATACGTTATACGTTATACGTTATACGTTATACGTTACACGTTATACGTTATACGTTATACTGTATACGTTATACGTTATACGTTATACGTTATACGTTATACGTTATACTGTATACGTTATACGTTATACGTTATACGTTATACGTTATACGTTATACGTCATACGTTATACGTTATACGTTATACGTTATACGTTCTACGTTATACGTTATACGTTAAACGTTGTACGTTATACGTTATACGATATACGTTATACGTTACACGTTATACGTTATACGTTATACTGTATACGTTATACGTTATACGTTAAACGTTATACGTTATACGTTATACGTTACACGTTATACGTTATACGTTATACTGTATACGTTATACGTTATACGTTATACGTTATACGTTATACGTTATACGTTATACGTTATACGTTATACGTTATACGTTATACGTTATACGTTATACGTTATACGTTATACGTTATACGTTATACGTTATACGTTATACGTTATACGTTATGCGTTATAGGATATACGTTATACGTTATACGTTATACGTTATACGTTGTACGTTATACGTTATACGTTATACGTTATACGTTATACGTTATACGTTATACGTTATACGTTATACGTTATACGTCATACGTTATACGATATACGTTATACGTTATACGTTCTACGTTATACGTTATACGTTAAACGTTGTACGTTATACGTTATACGTTATACGTTATTCGTTATACGTTATACGTTATACGTTATACGTTATACGTTATACGTTTCACGTTATACGTTATACTTTACGCGTTATAGGATATACGTTATACGTTATACGTTGTACGTTATACGTTATACGTTGTACGTTATACGTTATACGTTATACGTTATTCGTTATACGTTATACGTTATACGTTATACGTTATACGTTATACGTTATACGTTATACGTTATACGTTATGCGTTATAGGATATACGTTATACGTTATACGTTATACGTTATACGTTGTACGTTATACGTTATACGTTATACGTTATACGTTATACGTTATACGTTATACGTTATACGTTATACGTCATACGTTATACGATATACGTTATACGTTATACGTTCTACGTTATACGTTATACGTTAAACGTTGTACGTTATACGTTATACGTTATACGTTATTCGTTATACGTTATACGTTATACGTTATACGTTATACGTTATACGTTTCACGTTATACGTTATACGTTACGCGTTATAGGATATACGTTATACGTTATACGTTGTACGTTATACGTTATACGTTGTACGTTATACGTTCTACGTTATACGTTATACGTTATAGGTTATACGTTATACGTTATACGTTATACGTTATACGTTATACGTTACACGTTATACGTTATACGTTATACTGTATACGTTATACGTTATACGTTATACGTTATACGTTATACTGTATACGTTATACGTTATACGTTATACGTTATACGTTATACGTCATACGTTATACGTTATACGTTATACGTTATACGTTCTACGTTATACGTTATACGTTAAACGTTGTACGTTATACGTTATACGATATACGTTATACGTTACACGTTATACGTTATACGTTATACTGTATACGTTATACGTTATACGTTATACGTTATACGTTATACGTCATACGTTATACGTTATACGTTATACGTCATGCGTTATACGTTATACGTTATACGTTATACGTTATACGTTATACGTTATGCGTCATAGGATATACGTTATACGTTATACGTTATACGTTATACGTTGTACGTTATACGTTATACGTTATACGTTATACGTTATACGTTATACGTTATACGTTATACGTTATACGTTATACGTTATACGTTATACGTTATACGTTATACGTTATACATTATACGTTATACGTTATACGTTATACGTTATACGTTATACGTAATACGTATTACGACATACGTTATACGTTATACGTTATACGTTATACGTTATACGTTATACGTTATACGTTATACGTTACGCGTTATAGGATATACGTTATACGTTATACGTTGTACGTTGTACGTTATACGTTATACGTTATACCTTGTACGTTATACGTTCTACGTTATACATTATACGTTAAACGTTGTACGTTATACGTTATACGTCATACGTTATACGTTATACGTTATACGTTATACGTTCTACGTTATACGTTATACGTTAAACGTTGTACGTTATACGTTATACGTTATACGTTATACGTTATACGTTATACGTTATACGTTATACGTTATACGTTATACGTTATACGTTATACGTTATACGTTATACGTTATACGTTATACGTTATACGTTATACGTTATGCGTTATAGGATATACGTTATACGTTATACGTTATACGTTATACGTTATACGTTATACGTTATACGTTATACGTTATACGTTATACGTTATACATTATACGTTATACGTTATACATTATACGTTATACGTTATACGTTATACGTTATACGTTATACGTAATACGTATTACGACATACGTTATACGTTATACGTTATACGTTATACGTTATACGTTATTTAATATAATTATTTTATTATTTTTTAATTTTTTAATTAATTTTTATTATTTTTTATCTTTTTAAATTAATTATTATTTAGAATACAGGTTATACGTTATACGTTATACGTTATGCGTTATAGGATATACGTTATACGTTATACGTTGTACGTTGTACGTTATACGTTATACGTTATACGTTGTACGTTATACGTTCTACGTTATACATTATACGTTAAACGTTGTACGTTATACGTTATACGTCATACGTTATACGTTATACGTTATACGTTATACGTTCTACGTTATACGTTATACGTTAAAGGTTGTACGTTATACGTTATACGTTATACGTTATACGTTATACGTTATATGTTATACGTTATACGTTATACGTTATACGTTATACGTTATACGTTATACGTTATACGTTATACGTTATACGTTATACGTTATACGTTATACGTTATACGTTATGCGTTATAGGATATACGTTATACGTTATACGTTGTACGTTATACGTTATACGTTATACGTTATATGTTATACGTTATACGCTATGCGTTATAGGATATACGTTATACGTTATACGTTGTACGTTATATGTTATACGTTTATACGTTATATGTTATACGTCATGCGATATACGTTATACGTTATTCGTTATACGGTATACGTTAAACGTTGTACGTTATACGTTATACGTCATACGTTATACGTTATACGTTATACGTTATACGTTCTACGTTATACGTTATACGTTAAACGTTGTACGTTATACGTTATACGTTATACGTTATACGTTATACGTTATACGTTATACGTTATACGTTAAACGTTGTACGTTATACGTTATACGTTATACGTTATACGTTATACGTTAAACGTTAAACGTTGTACGTTATACGTTACACGTTATACGTTATACGTTATACGTCATACGTTATACGTTATACGTTATACGTTATACGTTATACGTTATACGCTATGCGTTATAGGATATACGTTATACGTTATACGTTGTACGTTATACGTTATACGTTATACGTTATATGTTATACGTCATGCGATATACGTTATACGTTATACGTTATACGTTATACGTTACACGTTATACGTTATACGTTATACTGTATACGTTATACGTTATACGTTATACGTTATACGTTATACTGTATACGTTATACGTTATACGTTATACGTTATACGTTATACGTTATACGTCATACGTTATACGTTATACGTTATACGTTATACGTTCTACGTTATACGTTATACGTTAAACGTTGTACGTTATACGTTATACGATATACGTTATACGTTATACGTTATACGTTATACGTTATACGTTATACGTTATACGTTATGCGTTATAGGATATACGTTATATGTTATACGTTGTACGTTATACGTTATACGTTATACGTTATACGTTATACGTTATACGTTATACGTTAAACGTTATACGTTATACGTTATACGATATACGTTATACGTTATGCGTTATACGTTATACGTTATACGTTATACGTTATACGTTATACGTTATACGTTATACGTTATACGTTATACGTTGTACGTTATACGTTATACGTTATACGTTATACGTTATACGTTAGACGTTGTACGTTATACGTTATACGTTATACGTTATACGCTATACGTTATACGTTATACGTTATACGTTATACGTTATACGTTATACGTTATACGTTATACGTTATACGTTATACGTTATACGTTATACGTTATATGTTATACGTCATGCGATATACGTTATACGTTATTCGTAATACGGTATACGTTAAACGTTGTACGTTATACGTTATACGTTATACGTTATACGTTATACGTTATACGTTAAACGTTAAACGTTGTACGTTATACGTTACACGTTATACGTTATACGTTATACGTTATACGTTATACGTTATACGTTATACGTTATACGTTATACGTTATACGCTATACGTTATACTGTATACGTTATACGTTATACGTTATACGTTATACGTTATACGTCATACGTTATACGTTATACGTTATACGTTATACGTTATACGTCATACGTTATACGTTATACGTTATACGTTATACGTTATACGTTATACGCTATGCGTTATAGGATATACGTTATACGTTATACGTTGTACGTTATACGTTATACGTTATACGTTATATGTTATACGTCATGCGATATACGTTATACGTTATACGTTATACGTTATACGTTACACGTTATACGTTATACGTTATACTGTATACGTTATACGTTATACGTTATACGTTATACGTTATACTGTATACGTTATACATTATACGTTATACGTTATACGTTATACGTTATACGTTATACGTAATACGTATTACGACATACGTTATACGTTATACGTTATACGTTATACGTTATACGTTATACGTTATACGTTATACGTTACGCGTTATAGGATATACGTTATACGTTATACGTTGTACGTTGTACGTTATACGTTATACGTTATACCTTGTACGTTATACGTTCTACGTTATACATTATACGTTAAACGTTGTACGTTATACGTTATACGTCATACGTTATACGTTATACGTTATACGTTATACGTTCTACGTTATACGTTATACGTTAAACGTTGTACGTTATACGTTATACGTTATACGTTATACGTTATACGTTATACGTTATACGTTATACGTTATACGTTATACGTTATACGTTATACGTTATACGTTATACGTTATACGTTATACGTTATACGTTATACGTTATGCGTTATAGGATATACGTTATACGTTATACGTTATACGTTATACGTTATACGTTATACGTTATACGTTATACGTATATACGTTATACGTTATACATTATACGTTATACGTTATACATTATACGTTATACGTTATACGTTATACGTTATACGTTATACGTAATACGTATTACGACATACGTTATACGTTATACGTTATACGTTATACGTTATACGTTATACGTTATACGTTATACGTTATACGTTATGCGTTATAGGATATACGTTATACGTTATACGTTGTACGTTGTACGTTATACGTTATACGTTATACGTTGTACGTTATACGTTCTACGTTATACATTATACGTTAAACGTTGTACGTTATACGTTATACGTCATACGTTATACGTTATACGTTATACGTTATACGTTCTACGTTATACGTTATACGTTAAAGGTTGTACGTTATACGTTATACGTTATACGTTATACGTTATACGTTATAAGTTATACGTTATACGTTATACGTTATACGTTATACGTTATACGTTATACGTTATACGTTATACGTTATACGTTATACGTTATACGTTATACGTTATACGTTATGCGTTATAGGATATACGTTATACGTTATACGTTGTACGTTATACGTTATACGTTATACGTTATATGTTATACGTTATACGCTATGCGTTATAGGATATACGTTATACGTTATACGTTGTACGTTATATGTTATACGTTATACGTTATATGTTATACGTCATGCGATATACGTTATACGTTATTCGTTATACGGTATACGTTAAACGTTGTACGTTATACGTTATACGTCATACGTTATACGTTATACGTTATACGTTATACGTTCTACGTTATACGTTATACGTTAAACGTTGTACGTTATACGTTATACGTTATACGTTATACGTTATACGTTATACGTTATACGTTATACGTTAAACGTTGTACGTTATACGTTATACGTTATACGTTATACGTTATACGTTAAACGTTAAACGTTGTACGTTATACGTTACACGTTATACGTTATACGTTATACGTCATACGTTATACGTTATACGTTATACGTTATACGTTATACGTTATACGCTATGCGTTATAGGATA
>NW_027479630.1:0-87511 GCF_051014685.1 Ptiloglossa arizonensis
AACGGATTGACCAATCCGCAAAATTTCTGTTGGATCTGAAAGTAGAAACTCGCCCGATTACAACGGTATGCGTACTTCTCCCCTAGGCCGTTCTAGTCATTCGTTTCGAGCATCAGAACTGCGAAACTTTTTAGTTTCTCAAGCGTTTCTTACCTCCAAACTGCCACATCTCGCAAACGGATTGACCAATCCGCAAAATTTCTGTTGCATCTGAAAGTAGAAACTCGCCCGATTACAGCGGTATGCATTCTTCTGCCCTAGGCCGTTCTAGTCATTCGTTTCGAGCATCAGAACTGCGAAAATTTTGAGTTTCTCAAGCGTTTCTTACTTCCAAACTGCCATATCTCGCGAACGGATCGACCAATCCGCATAATTTCTGTTGCATCTGAAAGTAGAAACTCGCCCGATTACAACGGTATGTGTACTTCTCCCCTAGGCCGTTCTAGTTACTCGTTTCGAGCATCAGAACTGCGAAAATTTTGAGTTTCTCAAGCGTTTCTTATCTCCAAACTGCCATATCTCGCGAACGGATTGACCAATCCGCAAAATTTCTGTTGCATCTGAAAGTAGAAACTCGCCCGATTACAACGGAAGGTGTAGTTTTCCCCTAGGCCGTTCTAGTTATTCGTTTCGAGCATCAGAACAGCGAAAATTTTGAGTTTCTCAAGCGTTTCTTACTTCCAAACTGCCATATCTCGCGAACGGATAGACCAATCCGCAAAATTTCTGTTGCATCTGAAAGTAGAAACTCGCCCGATTACATCGGTATGCGTACTTTTCCCCTAGGCAGTTCTAGTTATTCGTTTCGAGCATCAGAACTGCGACAATTTTGAGTTTCTCAAGCGTTTCTTACCTCCAAACTGCCACATCTCGCGAACGGATTGACCAATCCCCAAAATTTCTGTTGCATCTGAAAGTAGAAACTCGCCTGATTACAGCGGTATGCGTACTTTTCCCCTAGGCCGTTCTAGTTACTCGTTTCGAGCATCAGAACTACGAAAATTTTGAGTTTCTCAGGCGTTTCTTATCTCCAAACGTCCATATCTCGCGAACGGATTGATCAATCCGCAAAATTTCTGTTGCATCTGAAAGTAGAAACTAGCCCGATTACAACGGTAGGTGTAGTTTTCCCCTAGGCCGCTCTAGTTATTGGTTTCGAGCATCAGAACTGCGAAAATTTTGAGTTTCTCAAGCGTTTCTTACCTCCAAACTGCCATATCTTGCGAACGGATTGACCAATCCGAAAAATTTCTGTTGCATCTGAAAGTAGAAACTCGCCCGATTACAACGGTATGCGTACTTCTCCCCTAGGCCGTTCTAGTCATTCGTTTCGAGCATCAGAACTGCGAAAATTTTGAGTTTCTCAAGCGTTTCTTACCTCCAAACTGCCACATCTCGCAAACGGATTGACCAATCCGCAAAATTTCTGTTGCATCTGAAAGTAAAAACTCGCCCGATTACAACGGTATGCATTCTTCTCCCCTAGGCCGTTCTAGTCATTCGTTTCGAGCATCAGAACTGCGAAAATTTTGAGTTTCTCAAGCGTTTCTTACCTCCAAACTGCCATATCTCGCGAACGGATTGACCAATCCGCAAAACTTCTGTTGCATCTGAAAGTAGAAACTCGCCCGATTACAACGGTATGCGTACTACTCCCCTAGGTCGTTCTAGTTATTCGTGTCGAGCATCAGAACAGCGAAAATTTTGAGTTTCTCAAGCGTTTCTTACCTCCAAACTGCCATATCTCGCGAACGGATTGACCAATCCGCAAAATTTCTGTTGCTTCTGGAAGTAGAAACTCGCCCGATTACAACGGTATGGGCACTTTTCCCCTAGGCCGTTCTAGTTATTCGTGTCGAGCATCAGAACTGCGAAAATTTTGAGTTTCTCAAGCGTTTCTTCCCTCCAAACTGCCATATCTCGCGAACGGATTGACCAATCCGCAAAATTTCTATTGCATCTGAAAGTAGAAACTCGCCCGATTACAACGGTATGCGTACTTTTCCCCTAGGCTGTTCTAGTTACTCGTTTCGAGCATCAGAACTGCGAAAATTTTGAGTTTCTCAAGCGTTTCTTACTTCCAAACTGCCATATCTCGCGAACGGATCGACCAATCCGCAAAATTTCTGTTGCATCTGAAAGTAGAAACTCGCCCGATTACAACGGAAGGTGTAGTTTTCCCCTAGGCCGTTCTAGTTATTCGTTTCGAGCATCAGAACAGCGAAAATTTTGAGTTTCTCAAGCGTTTCTTACCTCCAAACTGCCATATCTCGCGAACGGATTGACCAACCCGCAAAATTTCTGTTGCATCTGAAAGTAGAAACTCGCCCGATTACAACGGTAGGTGTAGTTTTTCCCTAGGCCGTTCTAGTTATTCGTTCCGAGCATCAGACTGCGAAAATGTTGAGTTTCTCAAGCGTTTCTTACCTCCAAACTGCCATATCTCGCGAACGGATTGACCAATCCGCAAAATTTCTGTTGCTTCTGAAAGTAGAAACTCTCCCGATTACAACGGTATGCGTACTTCTCCCCTAGGCCGTTCTAGTCATTCGTTTCTAGAATCAGAACTGCGAAAATTTTGAGTTTCTAAAGCGTTTCTTACTTCCAAACTGCCATATCTCGCGAACGGATTGACCAATCCGCAAAATTTCTGTTGCATCTGAAAGTAGACACTCGCCCGATTACAACGGTATGCGTACTTCTCCCCTAGGCCGTTCTAGTCATTCGTTTCGAGCATCAGAACTGCGAAAATTTTGAGTTTCTCAAGCGTTTCTTACTTCCAAACTGCCATATCTCGCGAACGGATCGACCAATCCGCAAAATTTCTGTTGCATCTGAAAGTAGAAACTCGCCCGATTACATCGGTATGCGTACTTCTCCCCTAGGCCGTCCTAGTCATTCGTTTCGAGCATAAGAACTGCGCAAATCTTGAGTTTCTCAAGCGTTTCTTATCTCCAAACTGCCATATCTCGCGAACGGATGACCAATCCGCAAAATTTCTGTTGCATCTGAAAGTAGAAACTCGCCCGATTACAACGGTATGCGTACTTTTCCCCTAGGCCGTTCCAGTTATTCGTTTCGAGCATCAGAACTGCGAAAATTTTGAGTTTCTCAAGCGTTTCTTACCTCCAAACTGCATATCTCGCGAACGCATTGACCAATCCGCAAAATTTCTGTTGAATCTGAAAGTAGAAACTCGCCCGATTACAACGGTATGCGTACTTCTCCCCTAGGCCGTTCTAGTCATTCGTTTCGAGCATCAGAACTGCGAAAATTTTTAGTTTCTCAAGCGTTTGTTACCTCCAAACTGCCACATCTGGCAAACGGATTGACCAATCCGCAAAATTTCTGTTGCATCTGAAAGTAGAAACTTGCCCGATTACAACGGTATGCGTACTTCTCCCCTAGGCCGTTCTAGTTATTCGTGTCGAGCATCAGAACTGCGAAAATTTTGAGTTTCTCAAGCGTTTCTTACCTCCAAACTGCCATATCTCGCGAACGGATTGACCAATCCGCAAAATTTCTGTTGCATCTGAAAGTAGAAACTCGCCCGATTACATCGGTATGCGTACTTCTCCCCTAGGCCGTCCTAGTCATTCGTTTCGAGCATAAGAACTGCGCAAATCTTGAGTTTCTCAAGCGTTTCTTATCTCCAAACTGCCATATCTCGCGAACGGATGACCAGTCCGCAAAATTTCTGTTGCATCTGAAAGTAGAAACTCGCCCGATTACAACGGTATGCGTACTTTTCCCCTAGGCCGTTCCAGTTATTCGTTTCGAGCATCAGAACTGCGAAAATTTTGAGTTTCTCAAGCGTTTCTTACCTCCAAACTGCCATATCTCGCGAACGCATTGACCAATCCGCAAAATTTCTGTTGAATCTGAAAGTAGAAACTCGCCCGATTACAACGGTATGCGTACTTCTCCCCTAGGCCGTTCTAGTCATTCGTTTCGAGCATCAGAACTGCGAAAATTTTTAGTTTCTCAAGCGTTTCTTACCTCCAAACTGCCACATCTGGCAAACGGATTGACCAATCCGCAAATTTCTGTTGCATCTGAAAGTAGAAACTTGCCCGATTACAACGGTATGCGTACTTCTCCCCTAGGCCGTTCTAGTTATTCGTGTCGAGCATCAGAACTGCGAAAATTTGAGTTTCTCAAGCGTTTCTTACCTCCAAACTGCCATATCTCGCGAACGGATTGACCAATCCGCAAAACTTCTGTTGCATCTGAAAGTAGAAACTCGCCCGATTACAACGGTATGCGTACTTCTCCCCTAGGCCGTTCTAGTTATTCGTGTCGAGCATCAGAACAGCGAAAATTTTGAGTTTCTCAAGCGTTTCTTACCTCCAAACTGCCATATCTCGCGAACGGATTGACCAATCCGCAAAATTTCTGTTGCTTCTGGAAGTAGAAACTCGCCCGATTACAACGGTATGGGCACTTTTCCCCTAGGCCGTTCTAGTTATTCGTGTCGAGCATCAGAACTGCGAAAATTTTGAGTTTCTCAAGCGTTTCTTGCCTCCAAACTGCCATATCTCGCGAACGGATTGACCAATCCGCAAAATTTCTATTGCATCTGAAAGTAGAAACTCGCCCGATTACAACGGTATGCGTACTTTTCCCCTAGGCCGTTCTAGTTACTCGTTTCGAGCATCAGAACTGCGAAAATTTTGAGTTTCTCAAGCGTTTCTTACTTCCAAACTGCCATATCTCGCGAACGGATCGACCAATCCGCAAAATTTCTGTTGCATCTGAAAGTAGAAACTCGCCCGATTACAACGGAAGGTGTAGTTTTCCCCTAGGCCGTTCTAGTTATTCGTTTCGAGCATCAGAACAGCGAATATTTTGAGTTTCTCAAGCGTTTCTTACCTCCAAACTGCCATATCTCGCGAACGGATCGACCAATCCGCAAAATTTCTGTTGCATCTGAAAGTAGAAACTCGCCCGATTACAACGGAAGGTGTAGTTTTCCCCTAGGCCGTTCTAGTTATTCGTTTCGAGCATCAGAACTGCGAAAATTTTTAGTTTCTCAAGCGTTTCTTACCTCCAAACTGCCACATCTCGCAAACGGATTGACCAATCCGCAAAATTTCTGTTGCATCTGAAAGTAGAAACTCGCCCGATTACAACGGTATGCATTCTTCTGCCCTAGGCCGTTCTAGTCATTCGTTTCGAGCATCAGAACTGCGAAAATTTTGAGTTTCTCAAGCGTTTCTTACTTCCAAACTGCCATATCTCGCGAACGGATCGACCAATCCGCAAAATTTCTGTTGCATCTGAAAGTAGAAACTCGCCCGATTACAACGGTATGCGTACTTCTCCCCTAGGCCGTTCTAGTTATTCGTGTCGAGCATCAGAACTGCGAAAATTTTGAGTTTCTCAAGCGTTTCTTACCTCCAAACTGCCATATCTCGCGAACGGATTGACCAATCCGCAAAATTTCTGTTGCATCTGAAAGTAGAAACTCGCCCGATTACAACGGTATGCGTACTTCTCCCCTAGGCCGTTCTAGTTATTCGTGTCGAGCATCAGAACTGCGAAAATTTTGAGTTTCTCAAGCGTTTCTTGCCTCCAAACTGCCATATCTCGCGAACGGATTGACCAATCCGCAAAATTTCTATTGCATCTGAAAGTAGAAACTCGCCCGATTACAACGGTATGCGTACTTTTCCCCTAGGCCGTTCTAGTTACTCGTTTCGAGCATCAGAACTGCGAAAATTTTGAGTTTCTCAAGCGTTTCTTGCCTCCAAACTGCCATATCTCGCGAACGGATTGACCAATCCGCAAAATTTCTATTGCATCTGAAAGTAGAAACTCGCCCGATTACAACGGTATGCGTACTTTTCCCCTAGGCCGTTCTAGTTACTCGTTTCGAGCATCAGAACTGCGAAAATTTTGAGTTTCTCAAGCGTTTCTTATCTCCAAACTGCCATATCTCGCGAACGGATTGACCAATCCGCAAAATTTCTGTTGCATCTGAAAGTAGAAACTCGCCCGATTACAACGGAAGGTGTAGTTTTCCCCTAGGCCGTTCTAGTTATTCGTTTCGAGCATCAGAACAGCGAAAATTTTGAGTTTCTCAAGCGTTTCTTACTTCCAAACTGCCATATCTCGCGAACGGATAGACCAATCCGCAAAATTTCTGTTGCATCTGAAAGTAGAAACTCGCCCGATTACATCGGTATGCGTACTTTTCCCCTAGGCAGTTCTAGTTATTCGTTTCGAGCATCAGAACTGCGACAATTTTGAGTTTCTCAAGCGTTTCTTACTTCCAAGCTGCCATATCTCGCGAACGGATTGACCAATCCCCAAAATTTCTGTTGCATCTGAAAGTAGAAACTCGCCTGATTACAGCGGTATGCGTACTTTTCCCCTAGGCCGTTCTAGTTACTCGTTTCGAGCATCAGAACTACGAAAATTTTGAGTTTCTCAGGCGTTTCTTATCTCCAAACGTCCATATCTCGCGAACGGATTGATCAATCCGCAAAATTTCTGTTGCATCTGAAAGTAGAAACTAGCCCGATTACAACGGTAGGTGTAGTTTTCCCCTAGGCCGCTCTAGTTATTGGTTTCGAGCATCAGAACTGCTAAAATTTTGAGTTTCTCAAGCGTTTCTTACCTCCAAACTGCCATATCTTGCGAACGGATTGACCAATCCGAAAAATTTCTGTTGCATCTGAAAGTAGAAACTCGCCCGATTACAACGGTATGCGTACTTCTCCCCTAGGCCGTTCTAGTCATTCGTTTCGAGCATCAGAACTGCGAAAATTTTGAGTTTCTCAAGCGTTTCTTACCTCCAAACTGCCACATCTCGCAAACGGATTGACCAATCCGCAAAATTTCTGTTGCATCTGAAAGTAAAAACTCGCCCGATTACAACGGTATGCATTCTTCTCCCCTAGGCCGTTCTAGTCATTCGTTTCGAGCATCAGAACTGCGAAAATTTTGAGTTTCTCAAGCGTTTCTTACCTCCAAACTGCCATATCTCGCGAACGGATTGACCAATCCGCAAAACTTCTGTTGCATCTGAAAGTAGAAACTCGCCCGATTACAACGGTATGCGTACTACTCCCCTAGGTCGTTCTAGTTATTCGTGTCGAGCATCAGAACAGCGAAAATTTTGAGTTTCTCAAGCGTTTCTTACCTCCAAACTGCCATATCTCGCGAACGGATTGACCAATCCGCAAAATTTCTGTTGCTTCTGGAAGTAGAAACTCGCCCGATTACAACGGTATGGGCACTTTTCCCCTAGGCCGTTCTAGTTATTCGTGTCGAGCATCAGAACTGCGAAAATTTTGAGTTTCTCAAGCGTTTCTTCCCTCCAAACTGCCATATCTCGCGAACGGATTGACCAATCCGCAAAATTTCTATTGCATCTGAAAGTAGAAACTCGCCCGATTACAACGGTATGCGTACTTTTCCCCTAGGCTGTTCTAGTTACTCGTTTCGAGCATCAGAACTGCGAAAATTTTGAGTTTCTCAAGCGTTTCTTACTTCCAAACTGCCATATCTCGCGAACGGATCGACCAATCCGCAAAATTTCTGTTGCATCTGAAAGTAGAAACTCGCCCGATTACAACGGAAGGTGTAGTTTTCCCCTAGGCCGTTCTAGTTATTCGTTTCGAGCATCAGAACAGCGAAAATTTTGAGTTTCTCAAGCGTTTCTTACCTCCAAACTGCCATATCTCGCGAACGGATTGACCAACCCGCAAAATTTCTGTTGCATCTGAAAGTAGAAACTCGCCCGATTACAACGGTAGGTGTAGTTTTTCCCTAGGCCGTTCTAGTTATTCGTTCCGAGCATCAGACTGCGAAAATGTTGAGTTTCTCAAGCGTTTCTTACCTCCAAACTGCCATATCTCGCGAACGGATTGACCAATCCGCAAAATTTCTGTTGCTTCTGAAAGTAGAAACTCTCCCGATTACAACGGTATGCGTACTTCTCCCCTAGGCCGTTCTAGTCATTCGTTTCTAGAATCAGAACTGCGAAAATTTTGAGTTTCTAAAGCGTTTCTTACTTCCAAACTGCCATATCTCGCGAACGGATTGACCAATCCGCAAAATTCCTGTTGCATCTGAAAGTAGAAACTCGCCCGATTACAACGGTATGATTACTTCTCCCCTAGGCCTTTCTAGTCATTCGTTTCGAGCATCAGAACAGCGAAAATTTTGAGTTTCTCAAGCGTTTCTTACTTCCAAACTGCCATATCTCGCGAACGGATCGACCAATCCGCAAAATTTCTCTTGCTTCTGAAAGTAGAAACTCGCCCGATTACATCGGTATGCGTACTTTTCCCCTAGGCCGTTCTAGTTATTCGTTTCGAGCATCAGAACTGCGACAATTTTGAGTTTCTCAAGCGTTTCTTACCTCCAAACTGCCACATCTCGCAAACGGATTGACCAATCCGCAAAATTTCTGTTGCATCTGAAAGTAAAAACTCGCCCGATTACAACGGTATGCATTCTTCTCCCCTAGGCCGTTCTAGTCATTCGTTTCGAGCATCAGAACTGCGAAAATTTTGAGTTTCTCAAGCGTTTCTTACTTCCAAAATGCAATATCTCGCGAACGGATCGACCAATCCGCAAAATTTCTGTTGCATCTGAAAGTAGAAACTCGCCCGATTACAACGGAAGGTGTAGTTTTCCCCTAGGCCGTTCTAGTTATTCGTTTCGAGCATCAGAACAGCGAAAATTTTGAGTTTCTCAAGCGTTTCTTACCTCCAAACTGCCATATCTCGCGAACGGATTGACCAACCCGCAAAATTTCTGTTGCATCTGAAAGTAGAAACTCGCCCGATTACAACGGTAGGTGTAGTTTTTCCCTAGGCCGTTCTAGTTATTCGTTCCGAGCATCAGACTGCGAAAATGTTGAGTTTCTCAAGCGTTTCTTACCTCCAAACTGCCATATCTCGCGAACGGATTGACCAATCCGCAAAATTTCTGTTGCTTCTGAAAGTAGAAACTCTCCCGATTACAACGGTATGCGTACTTCTCCCCTAGGCCGTTCTAGTCATTCGTTTCTAGAATCAGAACTGCGAAAATTTTGAGTTTCTAAAGCGTTTCTTACTTCCAAACTGCCATATCTCGCGAACGGATTGACCAATCCGCAAAATTCCTGTTGCATCTGAAAGTAGAAACTCGCCCGATTACAACGGTATGATTACTTCTCCCCTAGGCCTTTCTAGTCATTCGTTTCGAGCATCAGAACAGCGAAAATTTTGAGTTTCTCAAGCGTTTCTTACTTCCAAACTGCCATATCTCGCGAACGGATCGACCAATCCGCAAAATTTCTCTTGCTTCTGAAAGTAGAAACTCGCCCGATTACATCGGTATGCGTACTTTTCCCCTAGGCCGTTCTAGTTATTCGTTTCGAGCATCAGAACTGCGACAATTTTGAGTTTCTCAAGCGTTTCTTACCTCCAAACTGCCACATCTCGCAAACGGATTGACCAATCCGCAAAATTTCTGTTGCATCTGAAAGTAAAAACTCGCCCGATTACAACGGTATGCATTCTTCTCCCCTAGGCCGTTCTAGTCATTCGTTTCGAGCATCAGAACTGCGAAAATTTTGAGTTTCTCAAGCGTTTCTTACTTCCAAAATGCAATATCTCGCGAACGGATCGACCAATCCGCAAAATTTCTGTTGCATCTGAAAGTAGAAACTCGCCCGATTACATCGGTATGCGTACTTCTCCCCTAGGCCGTTCTAGTCATTCGTTTCGAGCATAAGAACTGCGCAAATCTTGAGTTTCTCAAGCGTTTCTTATCTCCAAACTGCCATATCTCGCGAACGGATTGACCAATCCGCAAAATTTCTCTTGCATCTGAAAGTAGAAACTCGCCCGATTACAACGGTATGCGTAATTTTCCCCTAGGCCGTTCCAGTTATTCGTTTCGAGCATCAGAACTGCTAAAATTTTGAGTTTCTCAAGCGTTTCTCACCTCCAAACTGCCATATCTCGCGAACGCATTGACCAATCCGCAAAATTTCTGCTGCATTTGAAAGTAGAAACTCGCCCGATTACAACGGTATGCTCACTTTTCCCCTGGGCCGTTCTAGTTATTCGTTTCGAGCATCAGAACTGCGAAAATTTTGAGTTCCTAAAGGGTTTCTTACATCCAAACGGCCATATCTCGCGAACGGATTGACCAATCCGCAAAATTTCTGTTGGATCTGAAAGTAGAAACTCGCCCGATTACAACGGTATGCGTACTTCTCCCCTAGGCCGTTCTAGTCATTCGTTTCGAGCATCAGAACTGCGAAACTTTTTAGTTTCTCAAGCGTTTCTTACCTCCAAACTGCCACATCTCGCAAACGGATTGACCAATCCGCAAAATTTCTGTTGCATCTGAAAGTAGAAACTCGCCCGATTACAGCGGTATGCATTCTTCTGCCCTAGGCCGTTCTAGTCATTCGTTTCGAGCATCAGAACTGCGAAAATTTTGAGTTTCTCAAGCGTTTCTTACTTCCAAACTGCCATATCTCGCGAACGGATCGACCAATCCGCATAATTTCTGTTGCATCTGAAAGTAGAAACTCGCCCGATTACAACGGTATGTGTACTTCTCCCCTAGGCCGTTCTAGTTACTCGTTTCGAGCATCAGAACTGCGAAAATTTTGAGTTTCTCAAGCGTTTCTTATCTCCAAACTGCCATATCTCGCGAACGGATTGACCAATCCGCAAAATTTCTGTTGCATCTGAAAGTAGAAACTCGCCCGATTACAACGGAAGGTGTAGTTTTCCCCTAGGCCGTTCTAGTTATTCGTTTCGAGCATCAGAACAGCGAAAATTTTGAGTTTCTCAAGCGTTTCTTACTTCCAAACTGCCATATCTCGCGAACGGATAGACCAATCCGCAAAATTTCTGTTGCATCTGAAAGTAGAAACTCGCCCGATTACATCGGTATGCGTACTTTTCCCCTAGGCAGTTCTAGTTATTCGTTTCGAGCATCAGAACTGCGACAATTTTGAGTTTCTCAAGCGTTTCTTACCTCCAAACTGCCACATCTCGCGAACGGATTGACCAATCCCCAAAATTTCTGTTGCATCTGAAAGTAGAAACTCGCCTGATTACAGCGGTATGCGTACTTTTCCCCTAGGCCGTTCTAGTTACTCGTTTCGAGCATCAGAACTACGAAAATTTTGAGTTTCTCAGGCGTTTCTTATCTCCAAACGTCCATATCTCGCGAACGGATTGATCAATCCGCAAAATTTCTGTTGCATCTGAAAGTAGAAACTAGCCCGATTACAACGGTAGGTGTAGTTTTCCCCTAGGCCGCTCTAGTTATTGGTTTCGAGCATCAGAACTGCGAAAATTTTGAGTTTCTCAAGCGTTTCTTACCTCCAAACTGCCATATCTTGCGAACGGATTGACCAATCCGAAAAATTTCTGTTGCATCTGAAAGTAGAAACTCGCCCGATTACAACGGTATGCGTACTTCTCCCCTAGGCCGTTCTAGTCATTCGTTTCGAGCATCAGAACTGCGAAAATTTTGAGTTTCTCAAGCGTTTCTTACCTCCAAACTGCCACATCTCGCAAACGGATTGACCAATCCGCAAAATTTCTGTTGCATCTGAAAGTAAAAACTCGCCCGATTACAACGGTATGCATTCTTCTCCCCTAGGCCGTTCTAGTCATTCGTTTCGAGCATCAGAACTGCGAAAATTTTGAGTTTCTCAAGCGTTTCTTACCTCCAAACTGCCATATCTCGCGAACGGATTGACCAATCCGCAAAACTTCTGTTGCATCTGAAAGTAGAAACTCGCCCGATTACAACGGTATGCGTACTACTCCCCTAGGTCGTTCTAGTTATTCGT
Organism: Ptiloglossa arizonensis; assembly: GCF_051014685.1. Classification (NCBI taxonomy): domain Eukaryota; kingdom Metazoa; phylum Arthropoda; class Insecta; order Hymenoptera; family Colletidae; genus Ptiloglossa; species Ptiloglossa arizonensis. The sequence continues at coordinate 11,822 of NW_027479630.1, forward strand.
GTCGAGCATCAGAACAGCGAAAATTTTGAGTTTCTCAAGCGTTTCTTACCTCCAAACTGCCATATCTCGCGAACGGATTGACCAATCCGCAAAATTTCTGTTGCTTCTGGAAGTAGAAACTCGCCCGATTACAACGGTATGGGCACTTTTCCCCTAGGCCGTTCTAGTTATTCGTGTCGAGCATCAGAACTGCGAAAATTTTGAGTTTCTCAAGCGTTTCTTCCCTCCAAACTGCCATATCTCGCGAACGGATTGACCAATCCGCAAAATTTCTATTGCATCTGAAAGTAGAAACTCGCCCGATTACAACGGTATGCGTACTTTTCCCCTAGGCTGTTCTAGTTACTCGTTTCGAGCATCAGAACTGCGAAAATTTTGAGTTTCTCAAGCGTTTCTTACTTCCAAACTGCCATATCTCGCGAACGGATCGACCAATCCGCAAAATTTCTGTTGCATCTGAAAGTAGAAACTCGCCCGATTACAACGGAAGGTGTAGTTTTCCCCTAGGCCGTTCTAGTTATTCGTTTCGAGCATCAGAACAGCGAAAATTTTGAGTTTCTCAAGCGTTTCTTACCTCCAAACTGCCATATCTCGCGAACGGATTGACCAACCCGCAAAATTTCTGTTGCATCTGAAAGTAGAAACTCGCCCGATTACAACGGTAGGTGTAGTTTTTCCCTAGGCCGTTCTAGTTATTCGTTCCGAGCATCAGACTGCGAAAATGTTGAGTTTCTCAAGCGTTTCTTACCTCCAAACTGCCATATCTCGCGAACGGATTGACCAATCCGCAAAATTTCTGTTGCTTCTGAAAGTAGAAACTCTCCCGATTACAACGGTATGCGTACTTCTCCCCTAGGCCGTTCTAGTCATTCGTTTCTAGAATCAGAACTGCGAAAATTTTGAGTTTCTAAAGCGTTTCTTACTTCCAAACTGCCATATCTCGCGAACGGATTGACCAATCCGCAAAATTCCTGTTGCATCTGAAAGTAGAAACTCGCCCGATTACAACGGTATGCGTACTTCTCCCCTAGGCCTTTCTAGTCATTCGTTTCGAGCATCAGAACAGCGAAAATTTTGAGTTTCTCAAGCGTTTCTTACTTCCAAACTGCCATATCTCGCGAACGGATCGACCAATCCGCAAAATTTCTCATGCTTCTGAAAGTAGAAACTCGCCCGATTACATCGGTATGCGTACTTTTCCCCTAGGCCGTTCTAGTTATTCGTTTCGAGCATCAGAACTGCGACAATTTTGAGTTTCTCAAGCGTTTCTTACCTCCAAACTGCCACATCTCGCAAACGGATTGACCAATCCGCAAAATTTCTGTTGCATCTGAAAGTAAAAACTCGCCCGATTACAACGGTATGCATTCTTCTCCCCTAGGCCGTTCTAGTCATTCGTTTCGAGCATCAGAACTGCGAAAATTTTGAGTTTCTCAAGCGTTTCTTACTTCCAAAATGCAATATCTCGCGAACGGATCGACCAATCCGCAAAATTTCTGTTGCATCTGAAAGTAGAAACTCGCCCGATTACATCGGTATGCGTACTTCTCCCCTAGGCCGTTCTAGTCATTCGTTTCGAGCATAAGAACTGCGCAAATCTTGAGTTTCTCAAGCGTTTCTTATCTCCAAACTGCCATATCTCGCGAACGGATTGACCAATCCGCAAAATTTCTCTTGCATCTGAAAGTAGAAACTCGCCCGATTACAACGGTATGCGTAATTTTCCCCTAGGCCGTTCCAGTTATTCGTTTCGAGCATCAGAACTGCTAAAATTTTGAGTTTCTCAAGCGTTTCTCACCTCCAAACTGCCATATCTCGCGAACGCATTGACCAATCCGCAAAATTTCTGCTGCATTTGAAAGTAGAAACTCGCCCGATTACAACGGTATGCTCACTTTTCCCCTGGGCCGTTCTAGTTATTCGTTTCGAGCATCAGAACTGCGAAAATTTTGAGTTCCTAAAGGGTTTCTTACATCCAAACGGCCATATCTCGCGAACGGATTGACCAATCCGCAAAATTTCTGTTGGATCTGAAAGTAGAAACTCGCCCGATTACAACGGTATGCGTACTTCTCCCCTAGGCCGTTCTAGTCATTCGTTTCGAGCATCAGAACTGCGAAACTTTTTAGTTTCTCAAGCGTTTCTTACCTCCAAACTGCCACATCTCGCAAACGGATTGACCAATCCGCAAAATTTCTGTTGCATCTGAAAGTAGAAACTCGCCCGATTACAGCGGTATGCATTCTTCTGCCCTAGGCCGTTCTAGTCATTCGTTTCGAGCATCAGAACTGCGAAAATTTTGAGTTTCTCAAGCGTTTCTTACTTCCAAACTGCCATATCTCGCGAACGGATCGACCAATCCGCATAATTTCTGTTGCATCTGAAAGTAGAAACTCGCCCGATTACAACGGTATGTGTACTTCTCCCCTAGGCCGTTCTAGTCATTCGTTTCGAGAATCAGAACTGCGAAAATTTTGAGTTTCTCAAGCGTTTCTTACTTCCAAACTGCCATATCTCGCGAACGGATAGACCAATCCGCAAAATTTCTGTTGCATCTGAAAGTAGAAACTCGCCCGATTACATCGGTATGCGTACTTTTCCCCTAGGCAGTTCTAGTTATTCGTTTCGAGCATCAGAACTGCGACAATTTTGAGTTTCTTAAGCGTTTCTTACCTCCAAACTGCCATATCTCGCGAACGGATTGACCAATCCGCAAAATTTCTGTTGCATCTGAAAGTAGAAACTCGCCTGATTACAGCGGTATGCGTAGTTTTCCCCTAGGCCGTTCTAGTTACTCGTTTCGAGCATCAGAACTACGAAAATTTTGAGTTTCTCAGGCGTTTCTTATCTCCAAACGTCCATATCTCGCGAACGGATTGATCAATCCGCAAAATTTCTGTTGCATCTGAAAGTAGAAACTAGCCCGATTACAACGGTAGGTGTAGTTTTCCCCTAGGCCGCTCTAGTTATTGGTTTCGAGCATCAGAACTGCGAAAATTTTGAGTTTCTCAAGCGTTTCTTACCTCCAAACTGCCATATCTTGCGAACGGATTGACCAATCCGAAAAATTTCTGTTGCATCTGAAAGTAGACACTCGCCCGATTACAACGGTATGCGTACTTCTCCCCTAGGCCGTTCTAGTCATTCGTTTCGAGCATCAGAACTGCGAAAATTTTGAGTTTCTCAAGCGTTTCTTACTTCCAAACTGCCATATCTCGCGAACGGATCGACCAATCCGCAAAATTTCTGTTGCATCTGAAAGTAGAAACTCGCCCGATTACATCGGTATGCGTACTTCTCCCCTAGGCCGTTCTAGTCATTCGTTTCGAGCATAAGAACTGCGCAAATCTTGAGTTTCTCAAGCGTTTCTTATCTCCAAACTGCCATATCTCGCGAACGGATGACCAATCCGCAAAATTTCTGTTGCATCTGAAAGTAGAAACTCGCCCGATTACAACGGTATGCGTACTTTTCCCCTAGGCCGTTCCAGTTATTCGTTTCGAGCATCAGAACTGCGAAAATTTTGAGTTTCTCAAGCGTTTCTTACCTCCAAACTGCCATATCTCGCGAACGGATTGACCAACCCGCAAAATTTCTGTTGCATCTGAAAGTAGAAACTCGCCCGATTACAACGGTTGGTGTAGTTTTTCCCTAGGCCGTTCTAGTTATTCGTTCCGAGCATCAGACTGCGAAAATGTTGAGTTTCTCAAGCGTTTCTTACCTCCAAACTGCCATATCTCGCGAACGGATTGACCAATCCGCAAAATTTCTGTTGCTTCTGAAAGTAGAAACTCTCCCGATTACAACGGTATGCGTACTTCTCCCCTAGGCCGTTCTAGTCATTCGTTTCTAGAATCAGAACTGCGAAAATTTTGAGTTTCTAAAGCGTTTCTTACTTCCAAACTGCCATATCTCGCGAACGGATTGACCAATCCGCAAAATTCCTGTTGCATCTGAAAGTAGAAACTCGCCCGATTACAACGGTATGCGTACTTCTCCCCTAGGCCGTTCTAGTTATTCGTTTCGAGCATCAGAACTGCGACAATTTTGAGTTTCTCAAGCGTTTCTTACCTCCAAACTGCCACATCTCGCAAACGGATTGACCAATCCGCAAAATTTCTGTTGCATCTGAAAGTAAAAACTCGCCCGATTACAACGGTATGCATTCTTCTCCCCTAGGCCGTTCTAGTCATTCGTTTCGAGCATCAGAACTGCGAAAATTTTGAGTTTCTCAAGCGTTTCTTACTTCCAAAATGCAATATCTCGCGAACGGATCGACCAATCCGCAAAATTTCTGTTGCATCTGAAAGTAGAAACTCGCCCGATTACATCGGTATGCGTACTTCTCCCCTAGGCCGTTCTAGTCATTCGTTTCGAGCATAAGAACTGCGCAAATCTTGAGTTTCTCAAGCGTTTCTTATCTCCAAACTGCCATATCTCGCGAACGGATTGACCAATCCGCAAAATTTCTCTTGCATCTGAAAGTAGAAACTCGCCCGATTACAACGGTATGCGTAATTTTCCCCTAGGCCGTTCCAGTTATTCGTTTCGAGCATCAGAACTGCTAAAATTTTGAGTTTCTCAAGCGTTTCTCACCTCCAAACTGCCATATCTCGCGAACGCATTGACCAATCCGCAAAATTTCTGCTGCATTTGAAAGTAGAAACTCGCCCGATTACAACGGTATGCTCACTTTTCCCCTGGGCCGTTCTAGTTATTCGTTTCGAGCATCAGAACTGCGAAAATTTTGAGTTCCTAAAGGGTTTCTTACATCCAAACGGCCATATCTCGCGAACGGATTGACCAATCCGCAAAATTTCTGTTGGATCTGAAAGTAGAAACTCGCCCGATTACAACGGTATGCGTACTTCTCCCCTAGGCCGTTCTAGTCATTCGTTTCGAGCATCAGAACTGCGAAAATTTTTAGTTTCTCAAGCGTTTCTTACCTCCAAACTGCCACATCTCGCAAACGGATTGACCAATCCGCAAAATTTCTGTTGCATCTGAAAGTAGAAACTCGCCCGATTACAGCGGTATGCATTCTTCTGCCCTAGGCCGTTCTAGTCATTCGTTTCGAGCATCAGAACTGCGAAAATTTTGAGTTTCTCAAGCGTTTCTTACTTCCAAACTGCCATATCTCGCGAACGGATCGACCAATCCGCATAATTTCTGTTGCATCTGAAAGTAGAAACTCGCCCGATTACAACGGTATGTGTACTTCTCCCCTAGGCCGTTCTAGTCATTCGTTTCGAGAATCAGAACTGCGAAAATTTTGAGTTTCTCAAGCGTTTCTTACTTCCAAACTGCCATATCTCGCGAACGGATAGACCAATCCGCAAAATTTCTGTTGCATCTGAAAGTAGAAACTCGCCCGATTACATCGGTATGCGTACTTTTCCCCTAGGCAGTTCTAGTTATTCGTTTCGAGCATCAGAACTGCGACAATTTTGAGTTTCTTAAGCGTTTCTTACCTCCAAACTGCCATATCTCGCGAACGGATTGACCAATCCGCAAAATTTCTGTTGCATCTGAAAGTAGAAACACGCCTGATTACAGCGGTATGCGTACTTTTCCCCTAGGCCGTTCTAGTTACTCGTTTCGAGCATCAGAACTACGAAAATTTTGAGTTTCTCAGGCGTTTCTTATCTCCAAACGTCCATATCTCGCGAACGGATTGATCAATCCGCAAAATTTCTGTTGCATCTGAAAGTAGAAACTAGCCCGATTACAACGGTAGGTGTAGTTTTCCCCTAGGCCGCTCTAGTTATTGGTTTCGAGCATCAGAACTGCGAAAATTTTGAGTTTCTCAAGCGTTTCTTACTTCCAAACTGCCATATCTCGCGAACGGATCGACCAATCCGCAAAATTTCTTTGCATCTGAAAGTAGAAACTCGCCCGATTACATCGGTATGCGTACTTCTCCCCTAGGCCGTTCTAGTCATTCGTTTCGAGCATAAGAACTGCGCAAATCTTGAGTTTCTCAAGCGTTTCTTATCTCCAAACTGCCATATCTCGCGAACGGATGACCAATCCGCAAAATTTCTGTTGCATCTGAAAGTAGAAACTCGCCCGATTACAACGGTATGCGTACTTTTCCCCTAGGCCGTTCCAGTTATTCGTTTCGAGCATCAGAACTGCGAAAATTTTGAGTTTCTCAAGCGTTTCTTACCTCCAAACTGCCATATCTCGCGAACGCATTGACCAATCCGCAAAATTTCTGTTGGATCTGAAAGTAGAAACTCGCCCGATTACAACGGTATGCGTACTTTTCCCCTAGGCCGTTCTAGTTACTCGTTTCGAGCATCAGAACTGCGAAAATTTTGCGTTTCTCAAGCGTTTCTTACTTCCAAACTGCCATATCTCGCGAACGGATCGACCAATCCGCAAAATTTCTGTTGCATCTGAAAGTAGAAACTCGCCCGATTACAACGGAAGGTGTAGTTTTCCCCTAGGCCGTTCTAGTTATTCGTTTCGAGCATCAGAACAGCGAAAATTTTGAGTTTCTCAAGCGTTTCTTACATCCAAACTGCCATATCTCGCGAACGGATTGACCAACCCGCAAAATTTCTGTTGCATCTGAAAGTAGAAACTCGCCCGATTACAACGGTAGGTGTAGTTTTTCCCTAGGCCGTTCTAGTTATTCGTTCCGAGCATCAGACTGCGAAAATGTTGAGTTTCTCAAGCGTTTCTTACCTCCAAACTGCCATATCTCGCGAACGGATTGACCAATCCGCAAAATTTCTGTTGCTTCTGAAAGTAGAAACTCTCCCGATTACAACGGTATGCGTACTTCTCCCCTAGGCCGTTCTAGTCATTCGTTTCGAGAATCAGAACTGCGAAAATTTTGAGTTTCTAAAGCGTTTCTTACCTCCAAACTGCCACATCTCGCAAACGGATTGACCAATCCGCAAAATTTCTGTTGCATCTGAAAGTAAAAACTCGCCCGATTACAACGGTATGCATTCTTCTCCCCTAGGCCGTTCTAGTCATTCGTTTCGAGCATCAGAACTGCGAAAATTTTGAGTTTCTCAAGCGTTTCTCACCTCCAAACTGCCATATCTCGCGAACGCATTGACCAATCCGCAAAATTTCTGCTGCATTTGAAAGTAGAAACTCGCCCGATTACAACGGTATGCTCACTTTTCCCCTGGGCCGTTCTAGTTATTCGTTTCGAGCATCAGAACTGCGAAAATTTTGAGTTCCTAAAGGGTTTCTTACATCCAAACGGCCATATCTCGCGAACGGATTGACCAATCCGCAAAATTTCTGTTGGATCTGAAAGTAGAAACTCGCCCGATTACAACGGTATGCGTACTTCTCCCCTAGGCCGTTCTAGTCATTCGTTTCGAGCATCAGAACTGCGAAAATTTTTAGTTTCTCAAGCGTTTCTTACCTCCAAACTGCCACATCTCGCGAACGCATTGACCAATCCGCAAAATTTCTGCTGCATTTGAAAGTAGAAACTCGCCCGATTACAACGGTATGCTCACTTTTCCCCTGGGCCGTTCTAGTTATTCGTTTCGAGCATCAGAACTGCGAAAATTTTGAGTTCCTAAAGGGTTTCTTACATCCAAACGGCCATATCTCGCGAACGGATTGACCAATCCGCAAAATTTCTGTTGGATCTGAAAGTAGAAACTCGCCCGATTACAACGGTATGCGTACTTCTCCCCTAGGCCGTTCTAGTCATTCGTTTCGAGCATCAGAACTGCGAAAATTTTTAGTTTCTCAAGCTTTTCTTACCTCCAAACTGCCACATCTCGCAAACGGATTGACCAATCCGCAAAATTTCTGTTGCATCTGAAAGTAGAAACTCGCCCGATTACAACGGTATGCATTCTTCTGCCCTAGGCCGTTCTAGTCATTCGTTTCGAGCATCAGAACTGCGAAAATTTTGAGTTTCTCAAGCGTTTCTTACCTCCAAACTGCCACATCTCGCAAACGGATTGACCAATCCGCAAAATTTCTGTTGCATCTGAAAGTAAAAACTCGCCCGATTACAACGGTATGCATTCTTCTCCCCTAGGCCGTTCTTGTCATTCGTTTCGAGCATCAGAACTGCGAAAATTTTGAGTTTCTCAAGCGTTTCTCACCTCCAAACTGCCATATCTCGCGAACGCATTGACCAATCCGCAAAATTTCTGCTGCATTTGAAAGTAGAAACTCGCCCGATTACAACGGTATGTGTACTTCTCCCCTAGGCCGTTCTAGTCATTCGTTTCGAGAATCAGAACTGCGAAAATTTTGAGTTTCTCAAGCGTTTCTTATCTCCAAACTGCCATATCTCGCGAACGGATTGACCAATCCGCAAAATTTCTGTTGGATCTGAAAGTAGAAACTCGCCCGATTACAACGGAAGGTGTAGTTTTCCCCTAGGCCGTTCTAGTTATTCGTTTCGAGCATCAGAACAGCGAAAATTTTGAGTTTCTCAAGCGTTTCTCACCTCCAAACTGCCATATCTCGCGAACGCATTGACCAATCCGCAAAATTTCTGCTGCATTTGAAAGTAGAAACTCGCCCGATTACAACGGTATGCTCACTTTTCCCCTGGGCCGTTCTAGTTATTCGTTTCGAGCATCAGAACTGCGAAAATTTTGAGTTCCTAAAGGGTTTCTTACATCCAAACGGCCATATCTCGCGAACGGATTGACCAATCCGCAAAATTTCTGTTGGATCTGAAAGTAGAAACTCGCCCGATTACAACGGTATGCGTACTTCTCCCCTAGGCCGTTCTAGTCATTCGTTTCGAGCATCAGAACTGCGAAAATTTTTAGTTTCTCAAGCGTTTCTTACCTCCAAACTGCCACATCTCGCAAACGGATTGACCAATCCGCAAAATTTCTGTTGCATCTGAAAGTAGAAACTCGCCCGATTACAACGGTATGCATTCTTCTGCCCTAGGCCGTTCTAGTCATTCGTTTCGAGCATCAGAACTGCGAAAATTTTGAGTTTCTCAAGCGTTTCTTACTTCCAAACTGCCATATCTCGCGAACGGATCGACCAATCCGCAAAATTTCTGTTGCATCTGAAAGTAGAAACTCGCCCGATTACAACGGTATGCGTACTTCTCCCCTAGGCCGTTCTAGTTATTCGTGTCGAGCATCAGAACTGCGAAAATTTTGAGTTTCTCAAGCGTTTCTTGCCTCCAAACTGCCATATCTCGCGAACGGATTGACCAATCCGCAAAATTTCTATTGCATCTGAAAGTAGAAACTCGCCCGATTACAACGGTATGCGTACTTTTCCCCTAGGCCGTTCTAGTTACTCGTTTCGAGCATCAGAACTGCGAAAATTTTGAGTTTCTCAAGCGTTTCTTATCTCCAAACTGCCATATCTCGCGAACGGATTGACCAATCCGCAAAATTTCTGTTGCATCTGAAAGTAGAAACTCGCCCGATTACAACGGAAGGTGTAGTTTTCCCCTAGGCCGTTCTAGTTATTCGTTTCGAGCATCAGAACAGCGAAAATTTTGAGTTTCTCAAGCGTTTCTTACTTCCAAACTGCCATATCTCGCGAACGGATAGACCAATCCGCAAAATTTCTGTTGCATCTGAAAGTAGAAACTCGCCCGATTACATCGGTATGCGTACTTTTCCCCTAGGCAGTTCTAGTTATTCGTTTCGAGCATCAGAACTGCGACAATTTTGAGTTTCTCAAGCGTTTCTTACCTCCAAACTGCCATATCTCGCGAACGGATTGACCAATCCGCAAAATTTCTGTTGCATCTGAAAGTAGAAACTCGCCTGATTACAGCGGTATGCGTACTTTTCCCCTAGGCCGTTCTAGTTACTCGTTTCGAGCATCAGAACTACGAAAATTTTGAGTTTCTCAGGCGTTTCTTATCTCCAAACGTCCATATCTCGCGAACGGATTGATCAATCCGCAAAATTTCTGTTGCATCTGAAAGTAGAAACTAGCCCGATTACAACGGTAGGTGTAGTTTTCCCCTAGGCCGCTCTAGTTATTGGTTTCGAGCATCAGAACTGCTAAAATTTTGAGTTTCTCAAGCGTTTCTTACCTCCAAACTGCCATATCTTGCGAACGGATTGACCAATCCGCAAAATTTCTGTTGCATCTGAAAGTAAAAACTCGCCCGATTACAACGGTATGCATTCTTCTCCCCTAGGCCGTTCTAGTCATTCGTTTCGAGTATCAGAACTGCGAAAATTTTGAGCTTCTCAAGCGTTTCTTACTTCCAAACTGCCATATCTCGCGAACGGATCGACCAATCCGCAAAATTTCTGTTGCATCTAAAAGTAGAAACTCGCCCGATTACATCGGTATGCGTACTTCTCCCCTAGGCCGTTCTAGTCATTCGTTTCGAGCATAAGAACTGCGCAAATCTTGAGTTTCTCAAGCGTTTCTTATCTCCAAACTGCCATATCTCGCGAACGGATGACCAATCCGCAAAATTTCTGTTGCATCTGAAAGTAGAAACTCGCCCGATTACAACGGTATGCGTACTTTTCCCCTAGGCCGTTCCAGTTATTCGTTTCGAGCATCAGAACTGCGAAAATTTTGAGTTTCTCAAGTGTTTCTTACCTCCAAACTGCCATATCTCGCGAACGCATTGACCAATCCGCAAAATTTCTGCTGCATTTGAAAGTAGAAACTCGCCCGATTACAACGGTATGCGTACTTCTCCCCTAGGCCGTTCTAGTTATTCGTGTCGAGCATCAGAACTGCGAAAATTTTGAGTTCCTAAAGGGTTTCTTACCTCCAAACTGCCATATCTCGCGAACGGATTGACCAATCCGCAAAATTTCTGTTGCTTCTGGAAGTAGAAACTCGCCCGATTACAACGGTATGGGCACTTTTCCCCTAGGCCGTTCTAGTTATTCGTGTCGAGCATCAGAACTGCGAAAATTTTGAGTTTCTCAAGCGTTTCTTGCCTCCAAACTGCCATATCTCGCGAACGGATTGACCAATCCGCAAAATTTCTATTGCATCTGAAAGTAGAAACTCGCCCGATTACAACGGTATGCGTACTTTTCCCCTAGGCCGTTCTAGTTACTCGTTTCGAGCATCAGAACTGCGAAAATTTTGAGTTTCTCAAGCGTTTCTTACTTCCAAACTGCCATATCTCGCGAACGGATCGACCAATCCGCAAAATTTCTGTTGCATCTGAAAGTAGAAACTCGCCCGATTACAACGGAAGGTGTAGTTTTCCCCTAGGCCGTTCTAGTTATTCGTTTCGAGCATCAGAACAGCGAAAATTTTGAGTTTCTCAAGCGTTTCTTACCTCCAAACTGCCATATCTCGCGAACGGATTGACCAACCCGCAAAATTTCTGTTGCATCTGAAAGTAGAAACTCGCCCGATTACAACGGTAGGTGTAGTTTTTCCCTAGGCCGTTCTAGTTATTCGTTCCGAGCATCAGACTGCGAAAATGTTGAGTTTCTCAAGCGTTTCTTACCTCCAAACTGCCATATCTCGCGAACGGATTGACCAATCCGCAAAATTTCTGTTGCTTCTGAAAGTAGAAACTCTCCCGATTACAACGGTATGCGTACTTCTCCCCTAGGCCGTTCTAGTCATTCGTTTCGAGAATCAGAACTGCGAAAATTTTGAGTTTCTAAAGCGTTTCTTACCTCCAAACTGCCACATCTCGCAAACGGATTGACCAATCCGCAAAATTTCTGTTGCATCTGAAAGTAAAAACTCGCCCGATTACAACGGTATGCATTCTTCTCCCCTAGGCCGTTCTAGTCATTCGTTTCGAGCAACAGAACTGCGAAAATTTTGAGTTTCTCAAGCGTTTCTTACTTCCAAAATGCAATATCTCGCGAACGGATCGACCAATCCGCAAAATTTCTGTTGCATCTGAAAGTAGAAACTCGCCCGATTACATCGGTATGCGTACTTCTCCCCTAGGCCGTTCTAGTCATTCGTTTCGAGCATAAGAACTGCGCAAATCTTGAGTTTCTCAAGCGTTTCTTATCTCCAAACTGCCATATCTCGCGAACGGATTGACCAATCCGCAAAATTTCTCTTGCATCTGAAAGTAGAAACTCGCCCGATTACAACGGTATGCGTAATTTTCCCCTAGGCCGTTCCAGTTATTCGTTTCGAGCATCAGAACAGCTAAAATTTTGAGTTTCTCAAGCGTTTCTCACCTCCAAACTGCCATATCTCGCGAACGCATTGACCAATCCGCAAAATTTCTGCTGCATTTGAAAGTAGAAACTCGCCCGATTACAACGGTATGCTCACTTTTCCCCTGGGCCGTTCTAGTTATTCGTTTCGAGCATCAGAACTGCGAAAATTTTGAGTTCCTAAAGGGTTTCTTACATCCAAACGGCCATATCTCGCGAACGGATTGACCAATCCGCAAAATTTCTGTTGGATCTGAAAGTAGAAACTCGCCCGATTACAACGGTATGCGTACTTCTCCCCTAGGCCGTTCTAGTCATTCGTTTCGAGCATCAGAACTGCGAAAATTTTTAGTTTCTCAAGCGTTTCTTACCTCCAAACTGCCACATCTCGCAAACGGATTGACCAATCCGCAAAATTTCTGTTGCATCTGAAAGTAGAAACTCGCCCGATTACAACGGTATGCATTCTTCTGCCCTAGGCCGTTCTAGTCATTCGTTTCGAGCATCAGAACTGCGAAAATTTTGAGTTTCTCAAGCGTTTCTTACTTCCAAACTGCCATATCTCGCGAACGGATCGACCAATCCGCAAAATTTCTGTTGCATCTGAAAGTAGAAACTCGCCCGATTACAACGGTATGCGTACTTCTCCCCTAGGCCGTTCTAGTTATTCGTGTCGAGCATCAGAACTGCGAAAATTTTGAGTTTCTCAAGCGTTTCTTACCTCCAAACTGCCATATCTCGCGAACGGATTGACCAATCCGCAAAATTTCTGTTGCATCTGAAAGTAGAAACTCGCCCGATTACAACGGTATGCGTACTTCTCCCCTAGGCCGTTCTAGTTATTCGTGTCGAGCATCAGAACTGCGAAAATTTTGAGTTTCTCAAGCGTTTCATGCCTCCAAACTGCCATATCTCGCGAACGGATTGACCAATCCGCAAAATTTCTATTGCATCTGAAAGTAGAAACTCGCCCGATTACAACGGTATGCGTACTTTTCCCCTAGGCCGTTCTAGTTACTCGTTTCGAGCATCAGAACTGCGAAAATTTTGAGTTTCTCAAGCGTTTCTTATCTCCAAACTGCCATATCTCGCGAACGGATTGACCAATCCGCAAAATTTCTGTTGCATCTGACAGTAGAAACTCGCCCGATTACAACGGAAGGTGTAGTTTTCCCCTAGGCCGTTCTAGTTATTCGTTTCGAGCATCAGAACAGCGAAAATTTTGAGTTTCTCAAGCGTTTCTTACTTCCAAACTGCCATATCTCGCGAACGGATAGACCAATCCGCAAAATTTCTGTTGCATCTGAAAGTAGAAACTCCCCCGATTACATCGGTATGCGTACTTTTCCCCTAGGCAGTTCTAGTTATTCGTTTCGAGCATCAGAACTGCGACAATTTTGAGTTTCTCAAGCGTTTCTTACCTCCAAACTGCCATATCTCGCGAACGGATTGACCAATCCGCAAAATTTCTGTTGCATCTGAAAGTAGAAACTCGCCTGATTACAGCGGTATGCGTACTTTTCCCCTAGGCCGTTCTAGTTACTCGTTTCGAGCATCAGAACTACGAAAATTTTGAGTTTCTCAGGCGTTTCTTATCTCCAAACGTCCATATCTCGCGAACGGATTGATCAATCCGCAAAATTTCTGTTGCATCTGAAAGTAGAAACTAGCCCGATTACAACGGTATGCGTACTTTTCCCCTAGGCCGTTCCAGTTATTCGTTTCGAGCATCAGAACTGCGAAAATTTTGAGTTTCTCAAGTGTTTCTTACCTCCAAACTGCCATATCTCGCGAACGCATTGACCAATCCGCAAAATTTCTGCTGCATTTGAAAGTAGAAACTCGCCCGATTACAACGGTATGCGTACTTCTCCCCTAGGCCGTTCTAGTTATTCGTGTCGAGCATCAGAACTGCGAAAATTTTGAGTTCCTAAAGGGTTTCTTACCTCCAAACTGCCATATCTCGCGAACGGATTGACCAATCCGCAAAATTTCTGTTGCTTCTGGAAGTAGAAACTCGCCCGATTACAACGGTATGGGCACTTTTCCCCTAGGCCGTTCTAGTTATTCGTGTCGAGCATCAGAACTGCGAAAATTTTGAGTTTCTCAAGCGTTTCTTGCCTCCAAACTGCCATATCTCGCGAACGGATTGACCAATCCGCAAAATTTCTATTGCATCTGAAAGTAGAAACTCGCCCGATTACAACGGTATGCGTACTTTTCCCCTAGGCCGTTCTAGTTACTCGTTTCGAGCATCAGAACTGCGAAAATTTTGAGTTCCTCAAGCGTTTCTTACTTCCAAACTGCCATATCTCGCGAACGGATCGACCAATCCGCAAAATTTCTGTTGCATCTGAAAGTAGAAACTCGCCCGATTACAACGGAAGGTGTAGTTTTCCCCTAGGCCGTTCTAGTTATTCGTTTCGAGCATCAGAACAGCGAAAATTTTGAGTTTCTCAAGCGTTTCTTACCTCCAAACTGCCATATCTCGCGAACGGATTGACCAACCCGCAAAATTTCTGTTGCATCTGAAAGTAGAAACTCGCCCGATTACAACGGTAGGTGTAGTTTTTCCCTAGGCCGTTCTAGTTATTCGTTCCGAGCATCAGACTGCGAAAATGTTGAGTTTCTCAAGCGTTTCTTACCTCCAAACTGCCATATCTCGCGAACGGATTGACCAATCCGCAAAATTTCTGTTGCTTCTGAAAGTAGAAACTCTCCCGATTACAACGGTATGCGTACTTCTCCCCTAGGCCGTTCTAGTCATTCGTTTCGAGAATCAGAACTGCGAAAATTTTGAGTTTCTAAAGCGTTTCTTACTTCCAAACTGCCATATCTCGCGAACGGATTGACCAATCCGCAAAATTCCTGTTGCATCTGAAAGTAGAAACTCGCCCGATTACAACGGTATGCGTACTTCTCCCCTAGGCCTTTCTAGTCATTCGTTTCGAGCATCAGAACTGCAAAAATTTTGAGTTTCTCAAGCGTTTCTTACTTCCAAACTGCCATATCTCGCGAACGGATCGACCAATCCGCAAAATTTCTGTTGCATCTGAAAGTAGAAACTCGCCCGATTACAACGGAAGGTGTAGTTTTCCCCTAGGCCGTTCTAGTTATTCGTTTCGAGCATCAGAACAGCGAAAATTTTGAGTTTCTCAAGCGTTTCTTACCTCCAAACTGCCATATCTCGCGAACGGATTGACCAACCCGCAAAATTTCTGTTGCATCTGAAAGTAGAAACTCGCCCGATTACAACGGTATGCGTACTTCTCCCCTAGGCCTTTCCAGTCATTCGTTTCGAGCATCAGAACTGCGAAAATTTGAGTTTCTCAAGCGTTTCTTACTTCCAAACTGCCATATCTCGCGAACGGATCGACCAATCCGCAAAATTTCTCTTGCTTCTGAAAGTAGAAACTCGCCCGATTACATCGGTATGCGTACTTTTCCCCTAGGCCGTTCTAGTTATTCGTTTCGAGCATCAGAACTGCGACAATTTTGAGTTTCTCAAGCGTTTCTTACCTCCAAACTGCCACATCTCGCAAACGGATTGACCAATCCGCAAAATTTCTGTTGCATCTGAAAGTAAAAACTCGCCCGATTACAACGGTATGCATTCTTCTCCCCTAGGCCGTTCTAGTCATTCGTTTCGAGCATCAGAACTGCGAAAATTTTGAGTTTCTCAAGCGTTTCTTACTTCCAAAATGCAATATCTCGCGAACGGATCGACCAATCCGCAAAATTTCTGTTGCATCTGAAAGTAGAAACTCGCCCGATTACAACGGTAGGTGTAGTTTTCCCCTAGGCCGTTCTAGTTATTCGTTTCGAGCATCAGAACTGCGAAAATTTTGAGTTTCTCAAGCGTTTCTTATCTCCAAACTGCCATATCTCGCGAACGGATGACCAATCCGCAAAATTTCTGTTGCATCTGAAAGTAGAAACTCGCCCGATTACAACGGTAGGTGTAGTTTTCCCCTAGGCCGTTCTAGTTATTCGTTTCGAGCATCAGAACTGCGAAAATTTTGAGTTTCTCAAGCGTTTCTTACATCCAAACTGCCATATCTCGCGAACGCATTGACCAATCCGCAAAATTTCTGCTGCATTTGAAAGTAGAAACTCGCCCGATTACAACGGTATGCGTACTTCTCCCCTAGGCCTTTCCAGTCATTCGTTTCGAGCATCAGAACTGCGAAAATTTTGAGTTTCTCAAGCGTTTCTTACTTCCAAACTGCCATATCTCGCGAACGGATCGACCAATCCGCAAAATTTCTCTTGCTTCTGAAAGTAGAAACTCGCCCGATTACATCGGTATGCGTACTTTTCCCCTAGGCCGTTCTAGTTATTCGTTTCGAGCATCAGAACTGCGACAATTTTGAGTTTCTCAAGCGTTTCTTACCTCCAAACTGCCACATCTCGCAAACGGATTGACCAATCCGCAAAATTTCTGTTGCATCTGAAAGTAAAAACTCGCCCGATTACAACGGTATGCATTCTTCTCCCCTAGGCCGTTCTAGTCATTCGTTTCGAGCATCAGAACTGCGAAAATTTTGAGTTTCTCAAGCGTTTCTTACTTCCAAAATGCAATATCTCGCGAACGGATCGACCAATCCGCAAAATTTCTGTTGCATCTGAAAGTAGAAACTCGCCCGATTACAACGGTAGGTGTAGTTTTCCCCTAGGCCGTTCTAGTTATTCGTTTCGAGCATCAGAACTGCGAAAATTTTGAGTTTCTCAAGCGTTTCTTATCTCCAAACTGCCATATCTCGCGAACGGATCGACCAATCCGCAAAATTTCTGTTGCATCTGAAAGTAGAAACTCGCCCGATTACAACGGAAGGTGTAGTTTTCCCCTAGGCCGTTCTAGTTATTCGTTTCGAGCATCAGAACAGCGAAAATTTTGAGTTTCTCAAGCGTTTCTTACCTCCAAACTGCCATATCTCGCGAACGGATTGACCAACCCGCAAAATTTCTGTTGCATCTGAAAGTAGAAACTCGCCCGATTACAACGGTATGCGTACTTCTCCCCTAGGCCTTTCCAGTCATTCGTTTCGAGCATCAGAACTGCGAAAATTTTGAGTTTCTCAAGCGTTTCTTACTTCCAAACTGCCATATCTCGCGAACGGATCGACCAATCCGCAAAATTTCTCTTGCTTCTGAAAGTAGAAACTCGCCCGATTACATCGGTATGCGTACTTTTCCCCTAGGCCGTTCTAGTTATTCGTTTCGAGCATCAGAACTGCGACAATTTTGAGTTTCTCAAGCGTTTCTTACCTCCAAACTGCCACATCTCGCAAACGGATTGACCAATCCGCAAAATTTCTGTTGCATCTGAAAGTAAAAACTCGCCCGATTACAACGGTATGCATTCTTCTCCCCTAGGCCGTTCTAGTCATTCGTTTTCGAGCATCAGAACTGCGAAAATTTTGAGTTTCTCAAGCGTTTCTTACTTCCAAAATGCAATATCTCGCGAACGGATCGACCAATCCGCAAAATTTCTGTTGCATCTGAAAGTAGAAACTCGCCCGATTACAACGGTAGGTGTAGTTTTCCCTAGGCCGTTCTAGTTATTCGTTTCGAGCATCAGAACTGCGAAAATTTTGAGTTTCTCAAGCGTTTCTTATCTCCAAACTGCCATATCTCGCGAACGGATGACCAATCCGCAAAATTTCTGTTGCATCTGAAAGTAGAAACTCGCCCGATTACAACGGTAGGTGTAGTTTTCCCCTAGGCCGTTCTAGTTATTCGTTTCGAGCATCAGAACTGCGAAAATTTTGAGTTTCTCAAGCGTTTCTTACATCCAAACTGCCATATCTCGCGAACGCATTGACCAATCCGCAAAATTTCTGCTGCATTTGAAAGTAGAAACTCGCCCGATTACAACGGTATGCGTACTTCTCCCCTAGGCCTTTCCAGTCATTCGTTTCGAGCATCAGAACTGCGAAAATTTTGAGTTTCTCAAGCGTTTCTTACTTCCAAACTGCCATATCTCGCGAACGGATCGACCAATCCGCAAAATTTCTCTTGCTTCTGAAAGTAGAAACTCGCCCGATTACATCGGTATGCGTACTTTTCCCCTAGGCCGTTCTAGTTATTCGTTTCGAGCATCAGAACTGCGACAATTTTGAGTTTCTCAAGCGTTTCTTACCTCCAAACTGCCACATCTCGCAAACGGATTGACCAATCCGCAAAATTTCTGTTGCATCTGAAAGTAAAACTCGCCCGATTACAACGGTATGCATTCTTCTCCCCTAGGCCGTTCTAGTCATTCGTTTCGAGCATCAGAACTGCGAAAATTTTGAGTTTCTCAAGCGTTTCTTACTTCCAAAATGCAATATCTCGCGAACGGATCGACCAATCCGCAAAATTTCTGTTGCATCTGAAAGTAGAAACTCGCCCGATTACAACGGTAGGTGTAGTTTTCCCCTAGGCCGTTCTAGTTATTCGTTTCGAGCATCAGAACTGCGAAAATTTTGAGTTTCTCAAGCGTTTCTTATCTCCAAACTGCCATATCTCGCGAACGGATGACCAATCCGCAAAATTTCTGTTGCATCTGAAAGTAGAAACTCGCCCGATTACAACGGTAGGTGTAGTTTTCCCCTAGGCCGTTCTAGTTATTCGTTTCGAGCATCAGAACTGCGAAAATTTTGAGTTTCTCAAGCGTTTCTTACCTCCAAACTGCCATATCTCGCGAACGCATTGACCAATCCGCAAAATTTCTGCTGCATTTGAAAGTAGAAACTCGCCCGATTACAACGGTATGCGTACTTCTCCCCTAGGCCTTTCCAGTCATTCGTTTCGAGCATCAGAACTGCGAAAATTTTGAGTTTCTCAAGCGTTTCTTACTTCCAAACTGCCATATCTCGCGAACGGATCGACCAATCCGCAAAATTTCTCTTGCTTCTGAAAGTAGAAACTCGCCCGATTACATCGGTATGCGTACTTTTCCCCTAGGCCGTTCTAGTTATTCGTTTCGAGCATCAGAACTGCGACAATTTTGAGTTTCTCAAGCGTTTCTTACCTCCAAACTGCCACATCTCGCAAACGGATTGACCAATCCGCAAAATTTCTGTTGCATCTGAAAGTAAAAACTCGCCCGATTACAACGGTATGCATTCTTCTCCCCTAGGCCGTTCTAGTCATTCGTTTCGAGCATCAGAACTGCGAAAATTTTGAGTTTCTCAAGCGTTTCTTACTTCCAAAATGCAATATCTCGCGAACGGATCGACAAATCCGCAAAATTTCTGTTGCATCTGAAAGTAGAAACTCGCCCGATTACAACGGTAGGTGTAGTTTTCCCCTAGGCCGTTCTAGTTATTCGTTTCGGGCATCAGAACTGCGAAAATTTTGAGTTTCTCAAGCGTTTCTTATCTCCAAACTGCCATATCTCGCGAACGGATGACCAATCCGCAAAATTTCTGTTGCATCTGAAAGTAGAAACTCGCCCGATTACAACGGTAGGTGTAGTTTTCCCCTAGGCCGTTCTAGTTATTCGTTTCGAGCATCAGAACTGCGAAAATTTTGAGTTTCTCAAGCGTTTCTTACCTCCAAACTGCCATATCTCGCGAACGCATTGACCAATCCGCAAAATTTCTGCTGCATTTGAAAGTAGAAACTCGCCCGATTACAACGGTATGCTCACTTTTCCCCTGGGCCGTTCTAGTTATTCGTTTCGAGCATCAGAACTGCGAAAATTTTGAGTTCCTAAAGGGTTTCTTACATCCAAACGGCCATATCTCGCGAACGGATTGACCAATCCGCAAAATTTCTGTTGGATCTGAAAGTAGAAACTCGCCCGATTACAACGGTATGCGTACTTCTCCCCTAGGCCGTTCTAGTCATTCGTTTCGAGCATCAGAACTGCGAAAATTTTTAGTTTCTCAAGCGTTTCTTACCTCCAAACTGCCACATCTCGCAAACGGATTGACCAATCCGCAAAATTTCTGTTGCATCTGAAAGTAGAAACTTGCCCGATTACAACGGTATGCGTACTTCTCCCCTAGGCCGTTCTAGTTATTCGTGTCGAGCATCAGAACTGCGAAAATTTTGAGTTTCTCAAGCGTTTCTTACCTCCAAACTGCCATATCTCGCGAACGGATTGACCAATCCGCAAAATTTCTGTTGCATCTGAAAGTAGAAACTCGCCCGATTACAACGGTATGGACACTTTTCCCCTAGGCCGTTCTAGTTATTCGTGTCGAGCATCAGAACTGCGAAAATTTTGAGTTTCTCAAGCGTTTCTTGCCTCCAAACTGCCATATCTCGCGAACGGATTGACCAATCCGCAAAATTTCTATTGCATCTGAAAGTAGAAACTCGCCCGATTACAACGGTATGCGTACTTTTCCCCTAGGCCGTTCTAGTTACTCGTTTCGAGCATCAGAACTGCGAAAATTTTGAGTTTCTCAAGCGTTTCTTACTTCCAAACTGCCATATCTCGCGAACGGATCGACCAATCCGCAAAATTTCTGTTGCATCTGAAAGTAGAAACTCGCCCGATTACAACGGAAGGTGTAGTTTTCCCCTTGGCCGATCTAGTTATTCGTTTCGAGCATCAGAACAGCGAAAATTTTGAGTTTCTCAAGCGTTTCTTACTTCCAAACTGCCATATCTCGCGAACGGATTGACCAATCCGCAAAATTTCTGTTGCATCTGAAAGTAGAAACTCGCCCGATTACAACGGAAGGTGTAGTTTTCCCCTTGGCCGATCTAGTTATTCGTTTCGAGCATCAGAACAGCGAAAATTTTGAGTTTCTCAAGCGTTTCTTACCTCCAAACTGCCATATCTCGCGAACGGATTGACCAACCCGCAAAATTTCTGTTGCATCTGAAAGTAGAAACTCGCCCGATTACAACGGTAGGAGTAGTTTTTCCCTAGGCCGTTCTAGTTATTCGTTCCGAGCATCAGACTGCGAAAATGTTGAGTTTCTCAAGCGTTTCTTACCTCCAAACTGCCATATCTCGCGAACGGATTGACCAATCCGCAAAATTTCTGTTGCTTCTGAAAGTAGAAACTCTCCCGATTACAACGGTATGCGTACTTCTCCCCTAGGCCGTTCTAGTTATTCGTTTCGAGCATCAGAACTGCGACAATTTTGAGTTTCTCAAGCGTTTCTTACCTCCAAACTGCCACATCTCGCAAACGGATTGACCAATCCGCAAAATTTCTGTTGCATCTGAAAGTAAAAACTCGCCCGATTACAACGGTATGCATTCTTCTCCCCTAGGCCGTTCTAGTCATTCGTTTCGAGCATCAGAACTGCGAAAATTTTGAGTTTCTCAAGCGTTTCTTACTTCCAAAATGCAATATCTCGCGAACGGATCGACCAATCCGCAAAATTTCTGTTGCATCTGAAAGTAGAAACTAGCCCGATTACAACGGTAGGTGTAGTTTTCCCCTAGGCCGTTCTAGTTATTCGTTTCGAGCATCAGAACTGCGAAAATTTTGAGTTTCTCAAGCGTTTCTTATCTCCAAACTGCCATATCTCGCGAACGGATGACCAATCCGCAAAATTTCTGTTGCATCTGAAAGTAGAAACTCGCCCGATTACAACGGTAGGTGTAGTTTTCCCCTAGGCCGTTCTAGTTATTCGTTTCGAGCATCAGAACTGCGAAAATTTTGAGTTTCTCAAGCGTTTCTTACCTCCAAACTGCCATATCTCGCGAACGCATTGACCAATCCGCAAAATTTCTGCTGCATTTGAAAGTAGAAACTCGCCCGATTACAACGGTATGCGTACTTCTCCCCTAGGCCTTTCCAGTCATTCGTTTCGAGCATCAGAACTGCGAAAATTTTGAGTTTCTCAAGCGTTTCTTACTTCCAAACTGCCATATCTCGCGAACGGATCGACCAATCCGCAAAATTTCTCTTGCTTCTGAAAGTAGAAACTCGCCCGATTACATCGGTATGCGTACTTTTCCCCTAGGCCGTTCTAGTTATTCGTTTCGAGCATCAGAACTGCGACAATTTTGAGTTTCTCAAGCGTTTCTTACCTCCAAACTGCCACATCTCGCAAACGGATTGACCAATCCGCAAAATTTCTGTTGCATCTGAAAGTAAAAACTCGCCCGATTACAACGGTATGCATTCTTCTCCCCTAGGCCGTTCTAGTCATTCGTTTCGAGCATCAGAACTGCGAAAATTTTGAGTTTCTCAAGCGTTTCTTACTTCCAAAATGCAATATCTCGCGAACGGATCGACAAATCCGCAAAATTTCTGTTGCATCTGAAAGTAGAAACTCGCCCGATTACAACGGTAGGTGTAGTTTTCCCCTAGGCCGTTCTAGTTATTCGTTTCGAGCATCAGAACTGCGAAAATTTTGAGTTTCTCAAACGTTTCTTACATCCAAACTGCCATATCTCGCGAACGCATTGACCAATCCGCAAAATTTCTGCTGCATTTGAAAGTAGAAACTCGCCCGATTACAACGGTATGCTCACTTTTCCCCTGGGCCGTTCTAGTTATTCGTTTCGAGCATCAGAACTGCGAAAATTTTGAGTTCCTAAAGGGTTTCTTACATCCAAACGGCCATATCTCGCGAACGGATTGACCAATCCGCAAAATTTCTGTTGCATCTGAAAGTAGAAACTCGCCCGATTACAACGGTAGGTGTAGTTTTCCCCTAGGCCGTTCTAGTTATTCGTTTCGAGCATCAGAACTGCGAAAATTTTGAGTTTCTCAAGCGTTTCTTATCTCCAAACTGCCATATCTCGCGAACGGATGACCAATCCGCAAAATTTCTCTTGCTTCTGAAAGTAGAAACTCGCCCGATTACATCGGTATGCGTACTTTTCCCCTAGGCCGTTCTAGTTATTCGTTTCGAGCATCAGAACTGCGACAATTTTGAGTTTCTCAAGCGTTTCTTACCTCCAAACTGCCACATCTCGCAAACGGATTGACCAATCCGCAAAATTTCTGCTGCATTTGAAAGTAGAAACTCGCCCGATTACAACGGTATGCTCACTTTTCCCCTGGGCCGTTCTAGTTATTCGTTTCGAGCATCAGAACTGCGAAAATTTTGAGTTCCTAAAGGGTTTCTTACATCCAAACGGCCATATCTCGCGAACGGATTGACCAATCCGCAAAATTTCTGTTGGATCTGAAAGTAGAAACTCGCCCGATTACAACGGTATGCGTACTTCTCCCCTAGGCCGTTCTAGTCATTCGTTTCGAGCATCAGAACTGCGAAAATTTTTAGTTTCTCAAGCGTTTCTTACCTCCAAACTGCCACATCTCGCAAACGGATTGACCAATCCGCAAAATTTCTGTTGCATCTGAAAGTAGAAACTTGCCCGATTACAACGGTATGCGTACTTCTCCCCTAGGCCGTTCTAGTTATTCGTGTCGAGCATCAGAACTGCGAAAATTTTGATTTTCTCAAGCGTTTCTTACCTCCAAACTGCCATATCTCGCGAACGGATTGACCAATCCGCAAAATTTCTGTTGCATCTGAAAGTAGAAACTCGCCCGATTACAACGGTATGGGCACTTTTCCCCTAGGCCGTTCTAGTTATTCGTGTCGAGCATCAGAACTGCGAAAATTTTGAGTTTCTCAAGCGTTTCTTGCCTCCAAACTGCCATATCTCGCGAACGGATTGACCAATCCGCAAAATTTCTATTGCATCTGAAAGTAGAAACTCGCCCGATTACAACGGTATGCGTACTTTTCCCCTAGGCCGTTCTAGTTACTCGTTTCGAGCATCAGAACTGCGAAAATTTTGAGTTTCTCAAGCGTTTCTTACTTCCAAACTGCCATATCTCGCGAACGGATCGACCAATCCGCAAAATTTCTGTTGCATCTGAAAGTAGAAACTCGCCCGATTACAACGGAAGGTGTAGTTTTCCCCTTGGCCGATCTAGTTATTCGTTTCGAGCATCAGAACAGCGAAAATTTTGAGTTTCTCAAGCGTTTCTTACCCCCAAACTGCCATATCTCGCGAACGGATTGACCAACCCGCAAAATTTCTGTTGCATCTGAAAGTAGAAACTTGCCCGATTACAACGGTATGCGTACTTCTCCCCTAGGCCGTTCTAGTTATTCGTGTCGAGCATCAGAACTGCGAAAATTTTGAATTTCTCAAGCGTTTCTTACCTCCAAACTGCCATATCTCGCGAACGGATTGACCAATCCGCAAAATTTCTGTTGCATCTGAAAGTAGAAACTCGCCCGATTACAACGGTATGGGCACTTTTCCCCTAGGCCGTTCTAGTTATTCGTGTCGAGCATCAGAACTGCGAAAATTTTGAGTTTCTCAAGCGTTTCTTGCCTCCAAACTGCCATATCTCGCGAACGGATTGACCAATCCGCAAAATTTCTAATGCATCTGAAAGTAGAAACTCGCCCGATTACAACGGTATGCGTACTTTTCCCCTAGGCCGTTCTAGTTACTCGTTTCGAGCATCAGAACTGCGAAAATTTTGAGTTTCTCAAGCGTTTCTTACTTCCAAACTGCCATATCTCGCGAACGGATCGACCAATCCGCAAAATTTCTGTTGCATCTGAAAGTAGAAACTCGCCCGATTACAACGGAAGGTGTAGTTTTCCCCTTGGCCGATCTAGTTATTCGTTTCGAGCATCAGAACAGCGAAAATTTTGAGTTTCTCAAGCGTTTCTTACTTCCAAAATGCAATATCTCGCGAACGGATCGACCAATCCGCAAAATTTCTGTTGCATCTGAAAGTAGAAACTAGCCCGATTACAACGGTAGGTGTAGTTTTCCCCTAGGCCGTTCTAGTTATTCGTTTCGAGCATCAGAACTGCGAAAATTTTGAGTTTCTCAAGCGTTTCTTATCTCCAAACTGCCATATCTCGCGAACGGATGACCAATCCGCAAAATTTCTGTTGCATCTGAAAGTAGAAACTCGCCCGATTACAACGGTAGGTGTAGTTTTCCCCTAGGCCGTTCTAGTTATTCGTTTCGAGCATCAGAACTGCGAAAATTTTGAGTTTCTCAAGCGTTTCTTACCTCCAAACTGCCATATCTCGCGAACGCATTGACCAATCCGCAAAATTTCTGCTGCATTTGAAAGTAGAAACTCGCCCGATTACAACGGTATGCGTACTTCTCCCCTAGGCCTTTCCAGTCATTCGTTTCGAGCATCAGAACTGCGAAAATTTTGAGTTTCTCAAGCGTTTCTTACTTCCAAACTGCCATATCTCGCGAACGGATCGACCAATCCGCAAAATTTCTCTTGCTTCTGAAAGTAGAAACTCGCCCGATTACATCGGTATGCGTACTTTTCCCCTAGGCCGTTCTAGTTATTCGTTTCGAGCATCAGAACTGCGACAATTTTGAGTTTCTCAAGCGTTTCTTACCTCCAAACTGCCACATCTCGCAAACGGATTGACCAATCCGCAAAATTTCTGTTGCATCTGAAAGTAAAAACTCGCCCGATTACAACGGTATGCATTCTTCTCCCCTAGGCCGTTCTAGTCATTCGTTTCGAGCATCAGAACTGCGAAAATTTTGAGTTTCTCAAGCGTTTCTTACTTCCAAAATGCAATATCTCGCGAACGGATCGACAAATCCGCAAAATTTCTGTTGCATCTGAAAGTAGAAACTCGCCCGATTACAACGGTAGGTGTAGTTTTCCCCTAGGCCGTTCTAGTTATTCGTTTCGAGCATCAGAACTGCGAAAATTTTGAGTTTCTCAAACGTTTCTTACATCCAAACTGCCATATCTCGCGAACGCATTGACCAATCCGCAAAATTTCTGCTGCATTTGAAAGTAGAAACTCGCCCGATTACAACGGTATGCTCACTTTTCCCCTGGGCCGTTCTAGTTATTCGTTTCGAGCATCAGAACTGCGAAAATTTTGAGTTCCTAAAGGGTTTCTTACATCCAAACGGCCATATCTCGCGAACGGATTGACCAATCCGCAAAATTTCTGTTGCATCTGAAAGTAGAAACTCGCCCGATTACAACGGTAGGTGTAGTTTTCCCCTAGGCCGTTCTAGTTATTCGTTTCGAGCATCAGAACTGCGAAAATTTTGAGTTTCTCAAGCGTTTCTTATCTCCAAACTGCCATATCTCGCGAACGGATGACCAATCCGCAAAATTTCTCTTGCTTCTGAAAGTAGAAACTCGCCCGATTACATCGGTATGCGTACTTTTCCCCTAGGCCGTTCTAGTTATTCGTTTCGAGCATCAGAACTGCGACAATTTTGAGTTTCTCAAGCGTTTCTTACCTCCAAACTGCCACATCTCGCAAACGGATTGACCAATCCGCAAAATTTCTGCTGCATTTGAAAGTAGAAACTCGCCCGATTACAACGGTATGCTCACTTTTCCCCTGGGCCGTTCTAGTTATTCGTTTCGAGCATCAGAACTGCGAAAATTTTGAGTTCCTAAAGGGTTTCTTACATCCAAACGGCCATATCTCGCGAACGGATTGACCAATCCGCAAAATTTCTGTTGGATCTGAAAGTAGAAACTCGCCCGATTACAACGGTATGCGTACTTCTCCCCTAGGCCGTTCTAGTCATTCGTTTCGAGCATCAGAACTGCGAAAATTTTTAGTTTCTCAAGCGTTTCTTACCTCCAAACTGCCACATCTCGCAAACGGATTGACCAATCCGCAAAATTTCTGTTGCATCTGAAAGTAGAAACTTGCCCGATTACAACGGTATGCGTACTTCTCCCCTAGGCCGTTCTAGTTATTCGTGTCGAGCATCAGAACTGCGAAAATTTTGATTTTCTCAAGCGTTTCTTACCTCCAAACTGCCATATCTCGCGAACGGATTGACCAATCCGCAAAATTTCTGTTGCATCTGAAAGTAGAAACTCGCCCGATTACAACGGTATGGGCACTTTTCCCCTAGGCCGTTCTAGTTATTCGTGTCGAGCATCAGAACTGCGAAAATTTTGAGTTTCTCAAGCGTTTCTTGCCTCCAAACTGCCATATCTCGCGAACGGATTGACCAATCCGCAAAATTTCTATTGCATCTGAAAGTAGAAACTCGCCCGATTACAACGGTATGCGTACTTTTCCCCTAGGCCGTTCTAGTTACTCGTTTCGAGCATCAGAACTGCGAAAATTTTGAGTTTCTCAAGCGTTTCTTACTTCCAAACTGCCATATCTCGCGAACGGATCGACCAATCCGCAAAATTTCTGTTGCATCTGAAAGTAGAAACTCGCCCGATTACAACGGAAGGTGTAGTTTTCCCCTTGGCCGATCTAGTTATTCGTTTCGAGCATCAGAACAGCGAAAATTTTGAGTTTCTCAAGCGTTTCTTACCCCCAAACTGCCATATCTCGCGAACGGATTGACCAACCCGCAAAATTTCTGTTGCATCTGAAAGTAGAAACTTGCCCGATTACAACGGTATGCGTACTTCTCCCCTAGGCCGTTCTAGTTATTCGTGTCGAGCATCAGAACTGCGAAAATTTTGATTTTCTCAAGCGTTTCTTACCTCCAAACTGCCATATCTCGCGAACGGATTGACCAATCCGCAAAATTTCTGTTGCATCTGAAAGTAGAAACTCGCCCGATTACAACGGTATGGGCACTTTTCCCCTAGGCCGTTCTAGTTATTCGTGTCGAGCATCAGAACTGCGAAAATTTTGAGTTTCTCAAGCGTTTCTTGCCTCCAAACTGCCATATCTCGCGAACGGATTGACCAATCCGCAAAATTTCTATTGCATCTGAAAGTAGAAACTCGCCCGATTACAACGGTATGCGTACTTTTCCCCTAGGCCGTTCTAGTTACTCGTTTCGAGCATCAGAACTGCGAAAATTTTGAGTTTCTCAAGCGTTTCTTACTTCCAAACTGCCATATCTCGCGAACGGATCGACCAATCCGCAAAATTTCTGTTGCATCTGAAAGTAGAAACTCGCCCGATTACAACGGAAGGTGTAGTTTTCCCCTTGGCCGATCTAGTTATTCGTTTCGAGCATCAGAACAGCGAAAATTTTGAGTTTCTCAAGCGTTTCTTACCCCCAAACTGCCATATCTCGCGAACGGATTGACCAACCCGCAAAATTTCTGTTGCATCTGAAAGTAGAAACTTGCCCGATTACAACGGTATGCGTACTTCTCCCCTAGGCCGTTCTAGTTATTCGTGTCGAGCATCAGAACTGCGAAAATTTTGATTTTCTCAAGCGTTTCTTACCTCCAAACTGCCATATCTCGCGAACGGATTGACCAATCCGCAAAATTTCTGTTGCATCTGAAAGTAGAAACTCGCCCGATTACAACGGTATGGGCACTTTTCCCCTAGGCCGTTCTAGTTATTCGTGTCGAGCATCAGAACTGCGAAAATTTTGAGTTTCTCAAGCGTTTCTTGCCTCCAAACTGCCATATCTCGCGAACGGATTGACCAATCCGCAAAATTTCTATTGCATCTGAAAGTAGAAACTCGCCCGATTACAACGGTATGCGTACTTTTCCCCTAGGCCGTTCTAGTTACTCGTTTCGAGCATCAGAACTGCGAAAATTTTGAGTTTCTCAAGCGTTTCTTACTTCCAAACTGCCATATCTCGCGAACGGATCGACCAATCCGCAAAATTTCTGTTGCATCTGAAAGTAGAAACTCGCCCGATTACAACGGAAGGTGTAGTTTTCCCCTTGGCCGATCTAGTTATTCGTTTCGAGCATCAGAACAGCGAAAATTTTGAGTTTCTCAAGCGTTTCTTACCCCCAAACTGCCATATCTCGCGAACGGATTGACCAACCCGCAAAATTTCTGTTGCATCTGAAAGTAGAAACTCGCCCGATTACAACGGTAGGAGTAGTTTTTCCCTAGGCCGTTCTAGTTATTCGTTCCGAGCATCAGACTGCGAAAATGTTGAGTTTCTCAAGCGTTTCTTACCTCCAAACTGCCATATCTCGCGAACGGATTGACCAATCCGCAAAATTTCTGTTGCTTCTGAAAGTAGAAACTCTCCCGATTACAACGGTATGCGTACTTCTCCCCTAGGCCGTTCTAGTCATTCGTTTTGAGAATCAGAACTGCGAAAATTTTGAGTTTCTAAAGCGTTTCTTACTTCCAAACTGCCATATCTCGCGAACGGATTGACCAATCCGCAAAATTCCTGTTGCATCTGAAAGTAGAAACTCGCCCGATTACAACGGTATGCGTACTTCTCCCCTAGGCCTTTCTAGTCATTCGTTTCGAGCATCAGAACTGCGAAAATTTTGAGTTTCTCAAGCGTTTCTTACTTCCAAACTGCCATATCTCGCGAACGGATCGACCAATCCGCAAAATTTCTCTTGCTTCTGAAAGTAGAAACTCTCCCGATTACATCGGTATGCGTACTTTTCCCCTAGGCCGTTCTAGTTATTCGTTTCGAGCATCAGAACTGCGACAATTTTGAGTTTCTCAAGCGTTTCTTACCTCCAAACTGCCACATCTCGCAAACGGATTGACCAATCCGCAAAATTTCTGTTGCATCTGAAAGTAAAAACTCGCCCGATTACAACGGTATGCATTCTTCTCCCCTAGGCCGTTCTAGTCATTCGTTTCGAGCATCAGAACTGCGAAAATTTTGAGTTTCTCAAGCGTTTCTTACTTCCAAAATGCAATATCTCGCGAACGGATCGACCAATCCGCAAAATTTCTGTTGCATCTGAAAGTAGAAACTCGCCCGATTACATCGGTGTGCGTACTTCTCCCCTAGGCCGTTCTAGTCATTCGTTTCGAGCATAAGAACTGCGCAAATCTTGAGTTTCTCAAGCGTTTCTTATCTCCAAACTGCCATATCTCGCGAACGGATTGACCAATCCGCAAAATTTCTGTTGCATCTGAAAGTAGAAACTCGCCCGATTACATCGGTGTGCGTACTTCTCCCCTAGGCCGTTCTAGTCATTCGTTTCGAGCATCAGAACTGCGAAAATTTTGAGTTTCTCAAGCGTTTCTTACCTCCAAACTGCCACATCTCGCAAACGGATTGACCAATCCGCAAAATTTCTGTTGCATCTGAAAGTAAAAACTCGCCCGATTACAACGGTATGCATTCTTCTCCCCTAGGCCGTTCTAGTCATTCGTTTCGAGCATCAGAACTGCGAAAATTTTGAGTTTCTCAAGCGTTTCTTACTTCCAAACTGCCATATCTCGCGAACGGATCGACCAATCCGCAAAATTTCTGTTGCATCTGAAAGTAGAAACTCGCCCGATTACAACGGAAGGTGTAGTTTTCCCCTAGGCCGTTCTAGTTATTCGTTTCGAGCATCAGAACAGCGAAAATTTTGAGTTTCTCAAGCGTTTCTTACCTCCAAACTGCCATATCTCGCGAACGGATTGACCAACCCGCAAAATTTCTGTTGCATCTGAAAGTAGAAACTCGCCCGATTACAACGGTAGGTGTAGTTTTTCCCTAGGCCGTTCTAGTTATTCGTTCCGAGCATCAGACTGCGAAAATGTTGAGTTTCTCAAGCGTTTCTTACCTCCAAACTGCCATATCTCGCGAACGGATTGACCAATCCGCAAAATTTCTGTTGGATCTGAAAGTAGAAACTCGCCCGATTACAACGGTATGCGTACTTCTCCCCTAGGCCTTTCTAGTCATTCGTTTCGGGCATCAGAACTGCGAAAATTTTGAGTTTCTCAAGCGTTTCTTACTTCCAAACTGCCATATCTCGCGAACGGATCGACCAATCCGCAAAATTTCTGTTGCATCTGAAAGTAGAAACTCGCCCGATTACAACGGAATGTGTAGTTTTCCCCTAGGCCGTTCTAGTTATTCGTTTCGAGCATCAGAACAGCGAAAATTTTGAGTTTCTCAAGCGTTTCTTACCTCCAAACTGCCACATCTCGCAAACGGATTGACCAATCCGCAAAATTTCTGTTGCATCTGAAAGTAAAAACTCGCCCGATTACAACGGTATGCATTCTTCTCCCCTAGGCCGTTCTAGTCATTCGTTTCGAGCATCAGAACTGCGAAAATTTTGAGTTTCTCAAGCGTTTCTTACTTCCAAACTGCCATATCTCGCGAACGGATCGACCAATCCGCAAAATTTCTGTTGCATCTGAAAGTAGAAACTCGCCCGATTACAACGGAAGGTGTAGTTTTCCCCTAGGCCGTTCTAGTTATTCGTTTCGAGCATCAGAACAGCGAAAATTTTGAGTTTCTCAAGCGTTTCTTACCTCCAAACTGCCATATCTCGCGAACGGATTGACCAACCCGCAAAATTTCTGTTGCATCTGAAAGTAGAAACTCGCCCGATTACAACGGTAGGTGTAGTTTTTCCCTAGGCCGTTCTAGTTATTCGTTCCGAGCATCAGACTGCGAAAATGTTGAGTTTCTCAAGCGTTTCTTACCTCCAAACTGCCATATCTCGCGAACGGATTGACCAATCCGCAAAATTTCTGTTGGATCTGAAAGTAGAAACTCGCCCGATTACAACGGTATGCGTACTTCTCCCCTAGGCCTTTCTAGTCATTCGTTTCGGGCATCAGAACTGCGAAAATTTTGAGTTTCTCAAGCGTTTCTTACTTCCAAACTGCCATATCTCGCGAACGGATCGACCAATCCGCAAAATTTCTGTTGCATCTGAAAGTAGAAACTCGCCCGATTACAACGGAATGTGTAGTTTTCCCCTAGGCCGTTCTAGTTATTCGTTTCGAGCATCAGAACAGCGAAAATTTTGAGTTTCTCAAGCGTTTCTTACCTCCAAACTGCCATATCTCGCGAACGGATTGACCAACCCGCAAAATTTCTGTTGCATCTGAAAGTAGAAACTCGCCCGATTACAACGGTATGCGTACTTCTCCCCTAGGCCTTTCCAGTCATTCGTTTCGAGCATCAGAACTGCGAAAATTTTGAGTTTCTCAAGCGTTTCTTACCTCCAAACTGCCACATCTCGCAAACGGATTGACCAATCCGCAAAATTTCTGTTGCATCTGAAAGTAAAAACTCGCCCGATTACAACGGTATGCATTCTTCTCCCCTAGGCCGTTCTAGTCATTCGTTTCGAGCATCAGAACTGCGAAAATTTTGAGTTTCTCAAGCGTTTCTTACTTCCAAAATGCAATATCTCG
Source organism: Ptiloglossa arizonensis (assembly GCF_051014685.1). NCBI lineage: Eukaryota > Metazoa > Arthropoda > Insecta > Hymenoptera > Colletidae > Ptiloglossa > Ptiloglossa arizonensis. Next base: position 43,893 of record NW_027479630.1, read on the forward strand.
CGAACGGATCGACCAATCCGCAAAATTTCTGTTGCATCTGAAAGTAGAAACTCGCCCGATTACAACGGTAGGTGTAGTTTTCCCCTAGGCCGTTCTAGTTATTCGTTTCGAGCATCAGAACTGCGAAAATTTTGAGTTTCTCAAGCGTTTCTTATCTCCAAACTGCCATATCTCGCGAACGGATGACCAATCCGCAAAATTTCTGTTGCATCTGAAAGTAGAAACTCGCCCGATTACAACGGTAGGTGTAGTTTTCCCCTAGGCCGTTCTAGTTATTCGTTTCGAGCATCAGAACTGCGAAAATTTTGAGTTTCTCAAGCGTTTCTTACCTCCAAACTGCCATATCTCGCGAACGCATTGACCAATCCGCAAAATTTCTGCTGCATTTGAAAGTAGAAACTCGCCCGATTACAACGGTATGCTCACTTTTCCCCTGGGCCGTTCTAGTTATTCGTTTCGAGCATCAGAACTGCGAAAATTTTGAGTTCCTAAAGGGTTTCTTACATCCAAACGGCCATATCTCGCGAACGGATTGACCAATCCGCAAAATTTCTGTTGGATCTGAAAGTAGAAACTCGCCCGATTACAACGGTATGCGTACTTCTCCCCTAGGCCGTTCTAGTCATTCGTTTCGAGCATCAGAACTGCGAAAATTTTTAGTTTCTCAAGCGTTTCTTACCTCCAAACCGCCACATCTCGCAAACGGATTGACCAATCCGCAAAATTTCTGTTGCATCTGAAAGTAGAAACTTGCCCGATTACAACGGTATGCGTACTTCTCCCCTAGGCCGTTCTAGTTACTCGTTTCGAGCATCAGAACTGCGAAAATTTTGAGTTTCTCAAGCGTTTCTTACCTCCAAACTGCCATATCTCGCGAACGGATCGACCAATCCGCAAAATTTCTGTTGCATCTGAAAGTAGAAACTCGCCCGATTACAACGGAAGGTGTAGTTTTCCCCTTGGCCGATCTAGTTATTCGTTTCGAGCATCAGAACAGCGAAAATTTTGAGTTTCTCAAGCGTTTCTTACCTCCAAACTGCCATATCTCGCGAACGGATTGACCAACCCGCAAAATTTCTGTTGCATCTGAAAGTAGAAACTCGCCCGATTACAACGGTAGGTGTAGTTTTTCCCTACGCCGTTCTAGTTATTCGTTCCGAGCATCAGACTGCGAAAATGTTGAGTTTCTCAAGCGTTTCTTACCTCCAAACTGCCATATCTCGCGAACGGATTGACCAATCCGCAAAATTTCTGTTGCTTCTGAAAGTAGAAACTCTCCCGATTACAACGGTATGCGTACTTCTCCCCTAGGCCGTTCTAGTCATTCGTTTCGAGAATCAGAACTGCGAAAATTTTGAGTTTCTAAAGCGTTTCTTACTTCCAAACTGCCATATCTCGCGAACGGATTGACCAATCCGCAAAATTCCTGTTGCATCTGAAAGTAGAAACTCGCCCGATTACAACGGTATGCGTACTTCTCCCCTAGGCCTTTCTAGTCATTCGTTTCGAGCATCAGAACTGCGAAAATTTTGAGTTTCTCAAGCGTTTCTTACTTCCAAACTGCCATATCTCGCGAACGGATCGACCAATCCGCAAAATTTCTCTTGCTTCTGAAAGTAGAAACTCGCCCGATTACATCGGTATGCGTACTTTTCCCCTAGGCCGTTCTAGTTATTCGTTTCGAGCATCAGAACTGCGACAATTTTGAGTTTCTCAAGCGTTTCTTACCTCCAAACTGCCACATCTCGCAAACGGATTGACCAATCCGCAAAATTTCTGTTGCATCTGAAAGTAAAAACTCGCCCGATTACAACGGTATGCATTCTTCTCCCCTAGGCCGTTCTAGTCATTCGTTTCGAGCATCAGAACTGCGAAAATTTTGAGTTTCTCAAGCGTTTCTTACTTCCAAAATGCAATATCTCGCGAACGGATCGACCAATCCGCAAAATTTCTGTTGCATCTGAAAGTAGAAACTCGCCCGATTACATCGGTATGCGTACTTCTCCCCTAGGCCGTTCTAGTCATTCGTTTCGAGCATAAGAACTGCGCAAATCTTGAGTTTCTCAAGCGTTTCTTATCTCCAAACTGCCATATCTCGCGAACGGATTGACCAATCCGCAAAATTTCTGTCGCATCTGAAAGTAGAAACTCGCCCGATTACAACGGTATGCGTACTTTTCCCCTAGGCCGTTCCAGTTATTCGTTTCGAGCATCAGAACTGCGAAAATTTTGAGTTTCTCAAGCGTTTCTCACCTCCAAACTGCCATATCTCGCGAACGCATTGACCAATCCGCAAAATTTCTGCTGCATTTGAAAGTAGAAACTCGCCCGATTACAACGGTATGCTCACTTTTCCCCTGGGCCGTTCTAGTTATTCGTTTCGAGCATCAGAACTGCGAAAATTTTGAGTTCCTAAAGGGTTTCTTACATCCAAACGGCCATATCTCGCGAACGGATTGACCAATCCGCAAAATTTCTGTTGGATCTGAAAGTAGAAACTCGCCCGATTACAACGGTATGCGTACTTCTCCCCTAGGCCGTTCTAGTCATTCGTTTCGAGCATCAGAACTGCGAAAATTTTTAGTTTCTCAAGCGTTTCTTACCACCAAACTGCCACATCTCGCAAACGGATTGACCAATCCGCAAAATTTCTGTTGCATCTGAAAGTAGAAACTCGCCCGATTACAACGGTATGCATTCTTCTGCCCTAGGCCGTTCTAGTCATTCGTTTCGAGCATCAGAACTGCGAAAATTTTGAGTTTCTCAAGCGTTTCTTACTTCCAAACTGCCATATCTCGCGAACGGATCGACCAATCCGCAAAATTTCTGTTGCATCTGAAAGTAGAAACTCGCCCGATTACAACGGTATGCGTACTTCTCCCCTAGGCCGTTCTAGTCATTCGTTTCGAGCATCAGAACTGCGAAAATTTTTAGTTTCTCAAGCGTTTCTTACCACCAAACTGCCACATCTCGCAAACGGATTGACCAATCCGCAAAATTTCTATTGCATCTGAAAGTAGAAACTCGCCCGATTACAACGGTATGCGTACTTTTCCCCTAGGCCGTTCTAGTTACTCGTTTCGAGCATCAGAACTGCGACAATTTTGAGTTTCTCAAGCGTTTCTTACCTCCAAACTGCCACATCTCGCAAACGGATTGACCAATCCGCAAAATTTCTGTTGCATCTGAAAGTAAAAACTCGCCCGATTACAACGGTATGCATTCTTCTCCCCTAGGCCGTTCTAGTCATTCGTTTCGAGCATCAGAACTGCGAAAATTTTGAGTTTCTCAAGCGTTTCTTACTTCCAAAATGCAATATCTCGCGAACGGATCGACCAATCCGCAAAATTTCTGTTGCATCTGAAAGTAGAAACTCGCCCGATTACATCGGTATGCGTACTTCTCCCCTAGGCCGTTCTAGTCATTCGTTTCGAGCATAAGAACTGCGCAAATCTTGAGTTTCTCAAGCGTTTCTTATCTCCAAACTGCCATATCTCGCGAACGGATTGACCAATCCGCAAAATTTCTGTCGCATCTGAAAGTAGAAACTCGCCCGATTACAACGGTATGCGTACTTTTCCCCTAGGCCGTTCCAGTTATTCGTTTCGAGCATCAGAACTGCGAAAATTTTGAGTTTCTCAAGCGTTTCTCACCTCCAAACTGCCATATCTCGCGAACGCATTGACCAATCCGCAAAATTTCTGCTGCATTTGAAAGTAGAAACTCGCCCGATTACAACGGTATGCATTCTTCTCCCCTAGGCCGTTCTAGTCATTCGTTTCGAGCATCAGAACTGCGAAAATTTTGAGTTTCTCAAGCGTTTCTTACTTCCAAAATGCAATATCTCGCGAACGGATCGACCAATCCGCAAAATTTCTGTTGCATCTGAAAGTAGAAACTCGCCCGATTACATCGGTATGCGTACTTCTCCCCTAGGCCGTTCTAGTCATTCGTTTCGAGCATAAGAACTGCGCAAATCTTGAGTTTCTCAAGCGTTTCTTATCTCCAAACTGCCATATCTCGCGAACGGATTGACCAATCCGCAAAATTTCTGTCGCATCTGAAAGTAGAAACTCGCCCGATTACAACGGTATGCGTACTTTTCCCCTAGGCCGTTCCAGTTATTCGTTTCGAGCATCAGAACTGCGAAAATTTTGAGTTTCTCAAGCGTTTCTCACCTCCAAACTGCCATATCTCGCGAACGCATTGACCAATCCGCAAAATTTCTGCTGCATTTGAAAGTAGAAACTCGCCCGATTACAACGGTATGCTCACTTTTCCCCTGGGCCGTTCTAGTTATTCGTTTCGAGCATCAGAACTGCGAAAATTTTGAGTTCCTAAAGGGTTTCTTACATCCAAACGGCCATATCTCGCGAACGGATTGACCAATCCGCAAAATTTCTGTTGGATCTGAAAGTAGAAACTCGCCCGATTACAACGGTATGCGTACTTCTCCCCTAGGCCGTTCTAGTTATTCGTGTCGAGCATCAGAACTGCGAAAATTTTGAGTTTCTCAAGCGTTTCTTACCTCCAAACTGCCATATCTCGCGAACGGATTGACCAATCCGCAAAATTTCTGTTGCATCTGAAAGTAGAAACTCGCCCGATTACAACGGTATGCGTACTTCTCCCCTAGGCCGTTCTAGTTATTCGTGTCGAGCATCAGAACTGCGAAAATTTTGAGTTTCTCAAGCGTTTCTTGCCTCCAAACTGCCATATCTCGCGAACGGATTGACCAATCCGCAAAATTTCTATTGCATCTGAAAGTAGAAACTCGCCCGATTACAACGGTATGCGTACTTTTCCCCTAGGCCGTTCTAGTTACTCGTTTCGAGCATCAGAACTGCGAAAATTTTGAGTTTCTCAAGCGTTTCTTATCTCCAAACTGCCATATCTCGCGAACGGATTGACCAATCCGCAAAATTTCTGTTGCATCTGAAAGTAGAAACTCGCCCGATTACAACGGAAGGTGTAGTTTTCCCCTAGGCCGTTCTAGTTATTCGTTTCGAGCATCAGAACAGCGAAAATTTTGAGTTTCTCAAGCGTTTCTTACCTCCAAACTGCCATATCTCGCGAACGGATTGACCAACCCGAAAAATTTCTGTTGCATCTGAAAGTAGAAACTCGCCCGATTACAACGGTAGGTGTAGTTTTTCCCTAGGCCGTTCTAGTTATTCGTTCCGAGCATCAGACTGCGAAAATGTTGAGTTTCTCAAGCGTTTCTTACCTCCAAACTGCCATATCTCGCGAACGGATTGACCAATCCGCAAAATTTCTGTTGCTTCTGATAGTAGAAACTCTCCCGATTACAACGGTATGCATACTTCTCCCCTAGGCCGTTCTAGTCATTCGTTTCGAGAATCAGAACTGCGAAAATTTTGAGTTTCTAAAGCGTTTCTTACTTCCAAACTGCCATATCTCGCGAACGGATTGACCAATCCGCAAAATTTCTGTTGCATCTGAAAGTAGAAACTCGCCCGATTAAAACGGTATGCGTACTTCTCCCCTAGGCCGTTCTAGTCATTCGTTTCGAGCATCAGAACTGCGAAAATTTTGAGTTTCTCAAGCGTTTCTTACCTCCAAACTGCCACATCTCGCAAACGGATTGACCAATCCGCAAAATTTCTGTTGCATCTGAAAGTAAAAACTCGCCCGATTACAACGGTATGCATTCTTCTCCCCTAGGCCGTTCTAGTCATTCGTTTCGAGCATCAGAACTGCGAAAATTTTGTGTTTCTCAAGCGTTTCTTACTTCCAAACTGCCATATCTCGCGAACGGATCGACCAATCCGCAAAATTTCTCTTGCTTCTGAAAGTAGAAACTCTCCCGATTACAACGGTATGTGTACTTCTCCCCTAGGCCGTTCTAGTCATTCGTTTCGAGCATCAGAACTGCGAAAATTTTGAGTTTCTCAAGCGTTTCTTACTTCCAAACTGCCATATCTCGCGAACGGATAGACCAATCCGCAAAATTTCTGTTGCATCTGAAAGTAGAAACTCGCCCGATTACATCGGTATGCGTACTTTTCCCCTAGGCCGTTCTAGTTATTCGTTTCGAGCATCAGAACTGCGACAATTTTGAGTTTCTCAAGCGTTTCTTACCTCCAAACTGCCATATCTCGCGAACGGATCGACCAATCCGCAAAATTTCTGTTGCACCTGAAAGTAGAAACTCGCCCGATTACATCGGGATGCGTAGTTTTACCCTAGGCCGTTCTAGTTATTCGTTTCGAGCATCAGAACTGCGAAAATTTTGAGTTTCTCAAGCGTTTCTTACCTCCAAACTGCCATATCTCGCGAACGGATTGACCAATCCGCAAAATTTCTGTTGCATCTGAAAGTAGAAACTAGCCCGATTACAACGGTATGTGTAGTTTTCCCCTAGACCGTTCCAGTTATTCGTTTCGAGCATCAGAACTGCGAAAATTTTGAGTTTCTCAAGCGTTTCTTACCTCCAAACTGCCATATCTCGCGAACGGATTGACCAATCCGCAAAATTTCTGTTGCTTCTGAAAGTAGAAACCCTCCCGATTACAACGGTATGTGTACTTCTCCCCTAGGCCGTTCTAGTCATTCGTATCGAGCATCAGAACTGCGAAAATTTTGAGTTTCTCAAGCGTTTCTTACTTCCAAACTGCCATATCTCGCGAACGGATAGACCAATCCGCAAAATTTCTGTTGCATCTGAAAGTAGAAACTCGCCCGATTACATCGGTATGCGTACTTTTCCCCTAGGCCGTTCTAGTTATTCGTTTCGAGCATCAGAACTGCGACAATTTTGAGTTTCTCAAGCGTTTCTTACCTCCAAACTGCCATATCTCGCGAACGGATTGACCAATCCGCAAAATTTCTGTTGCATCTGAAAGTAGAAACTCGCCTGATTACAGCGGTATGCGTACTTTTCCCCTAGGCCGTTCTAGTTACTCGTTTCGAGCATCAGAACTACGAAAATTTTGAGTTTCTCAAGCGTTTCTTATCTCCAAACGTCCATATCTCGCGAACGGATTGATCAAACCGCAAAATTTCTGTTGCATCTGGAAGTAGAAACTAGCCCGATTACAACGGTAGGTGTAGTTTTCCCCTAGGCCGCTCTAGTTATTGGTTTCGAGCATCAGAACTGCGAAAATTTTGAGTTTCTCAAGCGTTTCTTACCTCCAAACTGCCATATCTTGCGAACGGATTGACCAATCCGAAAAATTTCTGTTGCATCTGAAAGTAGAAACTCGCCCGATTACAACGGTATGTGTAGTTTTCCCCTAGGCAGTTCCAGTTATTCATTTCGAGCATCAGAACTGCGAAAATTTTGAGTTTCTCAAGCGTTTCTTACCTCCAAACTGCCACATCTCGCAAACGGATTGACCAATCCGCAAAATTTCTGTTGCATCTGAAAGTAGAAACTCGCCCGATTACAACGGTAGGTGTAGTTTTTCCCTAGGCCGTTCTAGTTATTCGTTCCGAGCATCAGACTGCGAAAATGTTGAGTTTCTCAAGCGTTTCTTACCTCCAAACTGCCATATCTCGCGAACGGATTGACCAATCCGCAAAATTTCTGTTGCTTCTGAAAGTAGAAACTCTCCCGATTACAACGGTATGCGTACTTCTCCCCTAGGCCGTTCTAGTCATTCGTTTCGAGAATCAGAACTGCGAAAATTTTGAGTTTCTAAAGCGTTTCTTACTTCCAAACTGCCATATCTCGCGAACAGATTGACCAATCCGCAAAATTTCTGTTGCATCTGAAAGTAGAAACTCGCCCGATTACAACGGTATGCGTACTTCTCCCCTAGGCTGTTCTAGTCATTCGTTTCGAGCATCAGAACTGCGAAAATTTTGAGTTTCTCAAGCGTTTCTTACTTCCAAACTGCCATATCTCGCGAACGGATAGACCAATCCGCAAAATTTCTGTTGCATCTGAAAGTAGAAACTCGCCCGATTACATCGGTATGCGTACTTTTCCCCTAGGCCGTTCTAGTTATTCGTTTCGAGCATCAGAACTGCGACAATTTTGACTTTTCTCAAGCGTTTCTTACCTCCAAACTGCCATATCTCGCGAACGGATCGACCAATCCGCAAAATTTCTGTTGCATCTGAAAGTAGAAACTCGCCCGATTACATCGGTATGCGTAGTTTTACCCTAGGCCGTTCTAGTTATTCGTTTCGAGCATCAGAACTGCGAAAATTTTGAGTTTCTCAAGCGTTTCTTACCTCCAAACTGCCATATCTCGCGAACGGATTGACCAATCCGCAAAATTTCTGTTGCTTCTGAAAGTAGAAACTCTCCCGATTACAACGGTATGTGTACTTCTCCCCGAGGCCGTTCTAGTCATTCGTATCGAGCATCAGAACTGCGAAAATTTTGAGTTTCTCAAGCGTTTCTTACCTCCAAACTGCCACATCTCGCGAACGGATTGACCAATCCGCAAAATTTCTGTTGCATCTGAAAATAGAAACTCGCCCGATTACAACGGTACGTGTAGTGTTCCCCTAGGCCGTTCTACTTATTCGTTTCGAGCATCAGAAGTGCGAAAATTTTGAGTTTCTCAAGCGTTTCTTACCTCCAAACTGCCATATCTCGCGAACGGATTGACCAATCCGCAAAATTTCTGTTGCTTCTGAAAGTAGGAGCTCTACCGATTACAACGGTATGCGTACTTCCCCCTAGGCCGTTCTAGTCATTCGTTTCGAGAATCAGAACTGCGAAAATTTTGAGTTTCTAAAGCGTTTCTTACTTCCAAACTGCCATATCTCGCGAACGGATTGACCAATCCGCAAAATTTCTGTTGCATCTGAAAGTAGAAACTCGCCCGATTACAACGGTATGCGTACTTCTCCCCTAGGCCGTTCTAGTCATTCGTTTCGAGCATCAGAACTGCGAAAATTTTGAGTTTCTCAAGCGTTTCTTACCTCCAAACTGCCACATCTCGCAAACGGATTGACCAATCCGCAAAATTTCTGTTGCATCTGAAAGTAAGAACTCGCCCGATTACAACGGTATGCGTACTTTTCCCCTAGGCCGTTCTAGTTACTCGTTTCGAGCATCAGAACTACGAAAATTTTGAGTTTCTCAAGCGTTTCTTATCTCCAAACTGCCATATCTTGCGAACGGATTGACCAATCCGAAAAATTTCTGTTGCATCTGAAAGTAGAAACTCGCCCGATTACAACGGTATGTGTAGTTTTCCCCTAGGCAGTTCCAGTTATTCATTTCGAGCAGCAGAACTGCGAAAATTTTGAGTTTCTCAAGCGTTTCTTACCTCCAAGCTGCCACATCTCGCAAACGGATTGACCAATCCGCAAAATTTCTGTTGCGTCTGAAAGTAGAAACTCGCCCGATTACAACGGTAGGTGTAGTTTTTCCCTAGGCCGTTCTAGTCATTCGTTTCGAGCATCAGAACTGCGAAAATTTTGAGTTTCTCAAGCGTTTCTTACCTCCAAACTGCCACATCTCGCAAACGGATTGACCAATCCGCAAAATTTCTGTTGCATCTGAAAGTAAAAACTCGCCCGATTACAACGGTATGCATTCTTCTCCCCTAGGCCGTTCTAGTCATTCGTTTCGAGCATCAGAACTGCGAAAATTTTGAGTTTCTCAAGCGTTTCTTACCTCCAAACTGCCACATCTCGCGAACGGATTGACCAATCCGCAAAATTTCTGCTGCATTTGAAAGTAAAAACTCGCCCGATTACAACGGTATGCGTACATCTCCCCTAGGCCGTTCTAGTCATTCGTTTCGAGCATCAGAACTGCGAAAACTTTTAGTTTCTCAAGCGTTTCTTACCTCCAAACTGCCACATCTCGCAAACGGATTGACCAATCCGCAAAGTTTCTGTTGCATCTGAAAGTAGAAACTCGCCCGATTACAACGGTATGCATTCTTCTCCCCTAGGCCGTTCTAGTCATTCGTTTCGAGCATCAGAACTGCGAAAATTTTGAGTTTCTCAAGCGTTTCTTACTTCCAAACTGCCATATCTCGCGAACGGATTGACCAATCCGCAAAATTTCTGTTGCATCTGAAAGTAGAAACTCGCCCGATTACAACGGTATGTGTAGTTTTCCCCTAGGCCGTTCTAGTTATTCGTTCCGAGCATCAGACTGCGAAAATATTGAGTTTCTCAAGCGTTTCTTACCTCCAAACTGCCATATCTCGCGAACGGATTGACCAATCCGCAAAATTTCTGTTGCTTCAGAAAGTAGAAACTCTCCCGATTACAACGGTATGCGTACTTCTCCCCTAGGCCGTTCTAGTTATTCGTTTCGAGCATCAGAACTGCGACAATTTTGAGTTTCTCAAGCGTTTCTTTCCTCCAAACTGCCATATCTCGCGAACGTATTGACCAATCTGCAAAATTTCTGTTGCATCTGAAAGTAGAAACCCGCCCGATTACAGCGGTATTCGTACTTTTCCCCTAGGCCGTTCTAGTTACTCGTTTCGAGCATCAGAACTGCGAAAATTTTGAGTTTCTCAAGCGTTTCTTATCTCCAAACTGCCATATCTCGCGAACGGACTGATCAATCCGCAAAATTTCTGTTGCATCTGAAAGTAGAAACTAGCCCGATTACAACGGTAGGTGTAGTTTTCCCCTAGGCCGCTCTAGTTATTCGTTTCGAGCATCAGAACTGCGAAAATTTTCAGTTTCTCAAGCGTTTCTTACCTCCAAACTGCCATATCTTGCGAACGGATTGACCAATCCGAAAAATTTCTGTTGCATCTGAAAGTAGAAACTCGCCCGATTACAACGGTAGGTGTAGTTTTCCCCTAGGCCGTTCTAGTTATTCGTTTCGAGCATCAGAACTGCGAAAATTTTGAGTTTCTCAAGCGTTTCTTACCTCCAAACTGCCATATCTCGCGAACGGATTGACCAATCCGCAAAATTTCTGTTGCATCTGAAAGTAGAAACTCGCCCGATTACAATGGTATGTGTAGTTTTCCCCTAGGCCGTTCCAGTTATTCATTTCGAGCATCAGAACTGCGAAAATTTTGAGTTTCTCAAGCGTTTCTTACCTCCAAACTGCCACATCTCGCAAACGGATTGACCAATCCGCAAAATTTCTGTTGCATCTGAAAGTAGAAACTCGCCCGATTACAACGGTATGCATTCTTCTCCCCTAGGCCGTTCTAGTCATTCGTTTCGAGCATCAGAACTGCGAAAATTTTGAGTTTCTCAAGCGTTTCTTATCTCCAAACTGCCATATCTCGCGAACGGATTGATCAATCCGCAAAATTTCTGTTGCATCTGAAAGTAGAAACTCGCCCGATTACAAAGGTATGCGCACTTTTCCCCTAGGCCGTTCTAGTTATTCGTGTCGAGCATCAGAACTGCGAAAATTTTGAGTTTCTCAAGCGTTTCTTACCTCCAAACTGCCATATCTCGCGAACGGTTTGACCAATCCGCAAAATTTCTGTTGCTTCTGGAAGTAGAAACTCGCCCGATTACAACGGTACGGGCACTTTTCCCCTAGGCCGTTCTAGTTATTCGTGTCGAGCATCAGAACTGCGAAAATTTTGAGTTTCTCAAGCGTTTCTTACCTCCAAACTGCCATATCTTGCGAACGGATTGACCAATCCGAAAAATTTCTGTTGCATCTGAAAGTAGAAACTCGCCCGATTACAACGATATGTGTAGTTTTCCCCTAGGCAGTTCCAGTTATTCATTTCGAGCATCAGAACTGCGAAAATTTTGAGTTTCTCAAGCGTTTCTTACATCCAAACTGCCATATCTCGCGAACGGATTGACCAATCCGCAAAATTTCTGTTGCTTCTGAAAGTAGGAGCTCTCCCGATTACAACGGTATGCGTACTTCTCCCCTAGGCCGTTCTAGTCATTCGTTTCGAGAATCAGAACTGCGAAAATTTTGAGTTTCTAAAGCGTTTCTTACTTCCAAACTGCCATATCTCGCGAACGGATTGACCAATCCGCAAAATTTCTGTTGCATCTGAAAGTAGAAACTCGCCCGATTACAACGGTATGCGTACTTCTCCCCTAGGCCGTTCTAGTCATTCGTTTCGAGCATCAGAACTGCGAAAGTTTTGAGTTTCTCAAGCGTTTCTTACCTCCAAACTGCCACATCTCGCAAACGGATTGACCAATCCGCAAAATTTCTGTTGCATCTGAAAGTAAAAACTCGCCCGATTACAACGGTATGCGTACTTTTCCCCTAGGCCGTTCCAGTTATTCGTTTGGAGCATCAGAACTGCGAAAATTTTGAGTTTCTCAAGCGTTTCTTACCTCCAAACTGCCATATCTCGCGAACGCATTGACCAATCCGCAAAATTTCTGCTGCATTTGAAAGTAAAAACTCGCCCGATTACAACGGTATGCGTACATCTCCCCTAGGCCGTTCTAGTCATTCGTTTCGAGCATCAGAACTGCGAAAACTTTTAGTTTCTCAACCGTTTCTTACCTCCAAACTGCCACATCTCGCAAACGGATTGACCAATCCGCAAAGTTTCTGTTGCATCTGAAAGTAGAAACTCGCCCGATTACAACGGTATGCATTCTTCTCCCCTAGGCCGTTCTAGTCATTCGTTTCGAGCATCAGAACTGCGAAAATTTTGAGTTTCTAAAGCGTTTCTTACTTCCAAACTGCCATATCTCGCGAACGGATTGACCAATCCGCAAAATTTCTGTTGCATCTGAAAGTAGAAGCTCGCCCGATTACAACGGTATGCGTACTTTTCCCCTAGGCCGTTCTAGTTACTCGTTTCGAGCATCAGAACTACGAAAATTTTGAGTTTCTCAAGCGTTTCTTATCTCCAAACTGCCATATCTCGCGAACGGATTGATCAATCCGCAAAATTTCTGTTGCATCTGAAAGTAGAAACTTGCCCGATTACAACGGTAGGTGTAGTTTTCCCCTAGGCCGCTCTAGTTATTCGTTTCGAGCATCAGAACTGCGAAAATTTTGAGTTTCTCGAGCGTTTCTTACCTCCAAACTGCCATATCTTGCGAACGGATTGACCAATCCGAAAAATTTCTGTTGCATCTGAAAGTAGAAACTCGCCCGATTACAACGGTAGGTGTAGTTTTCCCCTAGGCCGTTCTAGTTATTCGTTTCGAGCATCAGAACTGCGAAAATTTTGAGTTTCTCAAGCGTTTCTTACCTCCAAACTGCCATATCTCGCGAACGGATTGACCAATCCGCAAAATTTCTGTTGCATCTGAAAGTAGAAACTCGCCCGATTACAATGGTATGTGTAGTTTTCCCCTAGGCCGTTCCAGTTATTCATTTCGAGCATCAGAACTGCGAAAATTTTGAGTTTCTCAAGCGTTTCTTACCTCCAAACTGCCACATCTCGCAAACGGATTGACCAATCCGCAAAATTTCTGTTGCATCTGAAAGTAGAAACTCGCCCGATTACAACGGTATGCATTCTTCTCCCCTAGGCCGTTCTAGTCATTCGTTTCGAGCATCAGAACTGCGAAAATTTTGAGTTTCTCAAGCGTTTCTTGTCTCCAAACTGCCATATCTCGCGAACGGATTGATCAATCCGCAAAATTTCTGTTGCATCTGAAAGTAGAAACTCGCCCGATTACAAAGGTATGCGCACTTTTCCCCTAGGCCGTTCTAGTTATTCGTGTCGAGCATCAGAACTGCGAAAATTTTGAGTTTCTCAAGCGTTTCTTACCTCCAAACTGCCACATCTCGCGAACGGTTTGACCAATCCGCAAAATTTCTGTTGCTTCTGGAAGTAGAAACTCGCCCGATTACAACGGTACGGGCACTTTTCCCCTAGGCCGTTCTAGTTATTCGTGTCGAGCATCAGAACTGCGAAAATTTTGTGTTTCTCTAGCGTTTCTTACCTCCAAACTGCCATATCTTGCGAACGGATTGACCAATCCGAAAAATTTCTGTTGCATCTGAAAGTAGAAACTCGCCCGATTACAACGGTATGTGTAGTTTTCCCCTAGGCAGTTCCAGTTATTCATTTCGAGCATCAGAACTGCGAAAATTTTGAGTTTCTCAAGCGTTTCTTACATCCAAACTGCCATATCTCGCGAACGGATTGACCAATCCGCAAAATTTCTGTTGCTTCTGAAAGTAGGAGCTCTCCCGATTACAACGGTATGCGTACTTCTCCCCTAGGCCGTTCTAGTCATTCGTTTCGAGAATCAGAACTGCGAAAATTTTGAGTTTCTAAAGCGTTTCTTACTTCCAAACTGCCATATCTCGCGAACGGATTGACCAATCCGCAAAATTTCTGTTGCATCTGAAAGTAGAAACTCGCCCGATTACAACGGTATGCGTACTTCTCCCCTAGGCCGTTCTAGTCATTCGTTTCGAGCATCAGAACTGCGAAAATTTTGAGTTTCTCAAGCGTTTCTTACCTCCAAACTGCCACATCTCGCAAACGGATTGACCAATCCGCAAAATTTCTGTTGCATCTGAAAGTAAAAACTCGCCCGATAACAACGGTATGCGTACTTTTCCCCTAGGCCGTTCCAGTTATTCGTTTCGAGCATCAGAACTGCGAAAATTTTGAGTTTCTCAAGCGTTTCTTACCTCCAAACTGCCATATCTCGCGAACGCATTGACCAATCCGCAAAATTTCTGCTGCATTTGAAAGTAAAAACTCGCCCGATTACAGCGGTATGCGTACATCTCCCCTAGGCCGTTCTACTCATTCGTTTCGAGCATCAGAACTGCGAAAACTTTTAGTTTCTCAAGCGTTTCTTACCTCCAAACTGCCACATCTCGCAAACGGATTGACCAATCCGCAAAGTTTCTGTTGCATCTGAAAGTAGAAACTCGCCCGATTACAACGGTATGCATTCTTCTCCCCTAGGCCGTTCTAGTCATTCGTTTCGAGCATCAGAACTGCGAAAATTTTGAGTTTCTCAAGCGTTTCTTACTTCCAAACTGCCATATCTCGCGAACGGATTGACCAATCCGCAAAATTTCTGTTGCATCTGAAAGTAGAAACTCGCCCGATTACAACGGTATGTGTAGTTTTCCCCTAGGCCGTTCTAGTTATTCGTTCCGAGCATCAGACTGCGAAAATATTGAGTTTCTCAAGCGTTTCTTACCTCCAAACTGCCATATCTCGCGAACGGATTGACCAATCCGCAAAATTTCTGTTGCTTCTGAAAGTAGAAACTCTCCCGATTACAACGGTATGCGTACTTCTCCCCTAGGCCGTTCTAGTTATTCGTTTCGAGCATCAGAACTGCGACAATTTTGAGTTTCTCAAGCGTTTCTTTCCTCCAAACTGCCATATCTCGCGAACGGATTGACCAATCTGCAAAATTTCTGTTGCATCTGAAAGTAGAAACCCGCCCGATTACAGCGGTATTCGTACTTTTCCCCTAGGCCGTTCTAGTTACTCGTTTCGAGCATCAGAACTGCGAAAATTTTGAGTTTCTCAAGCGTTTTTTATCTCCAAACTGCCATATCTCGCGAACGGACTGATCAATCCGCAAAATTTCTGTTGCATCTGAAAGTAGAAACTAGCCCGATTACAACGGTAGGTGTAGTTTTCCCCTAGGCCGCTCTAGTTATTCGTTTCGAGCATCAGAACTGCGAAAATTTTCAGTTTCTCAAGCGTTTCTTACCTCCAAACTGCCATATCTTGCGAACGGATTGACCAATCCGCAAAATTTCTGTTGCTTCTGAAAGTAGAAACTCTCCCGATTACAACGGTATGCGTACTTCTCCCCTAGGCCGTTCTAGTCACTCGTTTCGAGCATCAGAGCTGCGACAATTTTGAGTTTCTCAAGCGTTTCTTACTTCCAAACTGCCATATCTCGCGAACGGATTGACCAATCCGCAAAATTTCTGTTGCATCTGAAAGTAGAAACTCGCCTGATTACAGCGGTATGCGTACTTTTCCCCTAGGCCGTTCTAGTTACTCGTTTCGAGCATCAGAACTACGAAAATTTTGAGTTTCTCAAGCGTTTCTTATCTCCAAACTGCCATATCTCGCGAACGGATTGATCAATCCGCAAAATTTCTGTTGCATCTGAAAGTAGAAACTTGCCCGATTACAACGGTAGGTGTAGTTTTCCCCTAGGCCGCTCTAGTTATTCGTTTCGAGAGTCAGAACTGCGAAAATTTTGAGTTTCTCAAGCGTTTCTTACCTCCAAACTGCCATATCTTGCGAACGGATTGACCAATCCGAAAAATTTCTGTTGCATCTGAAAGTAGAAACTCGCCCGATTACAACGGTAGGTGTAGTTTTCCCCTAGGCCGTTCTAGTTATTCGTTTCGAGCATCAGAACTGCGAAAATTTTGAGTTTCTCAAGCGTTTCTTACCTCCAAACTGCCATATCTTGCGAACGGATTGACCAATCCGCAAAATTTCTGTTGCATCTGAAAGTAGAAACTCGCCCGATTACAACGGTATGTGTAGTTTTCCCCTAGGCCGTTCTAGTTATTCGTTCCGAGCATCAGACTGCGAAAATATTGAGTTTCTCAAGCGTTTCTTACCTCCAAACTGCCATATCTCGCGAACGGATTGACCAATCCGCAAAATTTCTGTTGCTTCTGAAAGTAGAAACTCTCCCGATTACAACGGTATGCGTACTTCTCCCCTAGGCCGTTCTAGTTATTCGTTTCGAGCATCAGAACTGCGACAATTTTGAGTTTCTCAAGCGTTTCTTTCCTCCAAACTGCCATATCTCGCGAACGGATTGACCAATCTGCAAAATTTCTGTTGCATCTGAAAGTAGAAACCCGCCCGATTACAGCGGTATTCGTACTTTTCCCCTAGGCCGTTCTAGTTACTCGTTTCGAGCATCAGAACTGCGAAAATTTTGAGTTTCTCAAGCGTTTTTTATCTCCAAACTGCCATATCTCGCGAACGGACTGATCAATCCGCAAAATTTCTGTTGCATCTGAAAGTAGAAACTAGCCCGATTACAACGGTAGGTGTAGTTTTCCCCTAGGCCGCTCTAGTTATTCGTTTCGAGCATCAGAACTGCGAAAATTTTCAGTTTCTCAAGCGTTTCTTACCTCCAAACTGCCATATCTTGCGAACGGATTGACCAATCCGCAAAATTTCTGTTGCTTCTGAAAGTAGAAACTCTCCCGATTACAACGGTATGCGTACTTCTCCCCTAGGCCGTTCTAGTCACTCGTTTCGAGCATCAGAGCTGCGACAATTTTGAGTTTCTCAAGCGTTTCTTACTTCCAAACTGCCATATCTCGCGAACGGATTGACCAATCCGCAAAATTTCTGTTGCATCTGAAAGTAGAAACTCGCCTGATTACAGCGGTATGCGTACTTTTCCCCTAGGCCGTTCTAGTTACTCGTTTCGAGCATCAGAACTACGAAAATTTTGAGTTTCTCAAGCGTTTCTTATCTCCAAACTGCCATATCTCGCGAACGGATTGATCAATCCGCAAAATTTCTGTTGCATCTGAAAGTAGAAACTTGCCCGATTACAACGGTAGGTGTAGTTTTCCCCTAGGCCGCTCTAGTTATTCGTTTCGAGAGTCAGAACTGCGAAAATTTTGAGTTTCTCAAGCGTTTCTTACCTCCAAACTGCCATATCTTGCGAACGGATTGACCAATCCGAAAAATTTCTGTTGCATCTGAAAGTAGAAACTCGCCCGATTACAACGGTAGGTGTAGTTTTCCCCTAGGCCGTTCTAGTTATTCGTTTCGAGCATCAGAACTGCGAAAATTTTGAGTTTCTCAAGCGTTTCTTACCTCCAAACTGCCATATCTTGCGAACGGATTGACCAATCCGCAAAATTTCTGTTGCATCTGAAAGTAGAAACTCGCCCGATTACAATGGTATGCGCACTTTTCCCCTGGCCCGTTCTAGTTATTCGTTTCGAGCATCAGAACTGCGAAAATTTTGAGTTTCTAAAGCGTTTCTTATCTGCAAACTGCCATATCTCGCGAACGGATTGACTAATCCGCAAAATTTCTGTTGCATCTGAAAGTAGAAACTCGCCCGATTACAACGGTATGCGTACTTCTCCCCTAGGCCGTTCTAGTCATTCGTTTCGAACATCAGAACTGCGAAAATTTTGAGTTTCTCAAGCGTTTCTTATCTGCAAACTGCCATATCTCGCGAACGGATTGATCAATCCGCAAAATTTCTGTTGCATCTGAAAGTAGAAACTCGCCCGATTACAACGGTATGCGTACTTCTCCCCTAGGCCGTTCTAGTCATTCGTTTCGAACATCAGAACTGCGAAAATTTTGAGTTTCTCAAGCGTTTCTTATCTGCAAACTGCCATATCTCGCGAACGGA
Source organism: Ptiloglossa arizonensis (assembly GCF_051014685.1). NCBI lineage: Eukaryota > Metazoa > Arthropoda > Insecta > Hymenoptera > Colletidae > Ptiloglossa > Ptiloglossa arizonensis. The sequence goes on from NW_027479630.1 coordinate 62,094, forward strand.
TTGATCAATCCGCAAAATTTCTGTTGCATCTGAAAGTAGAAACTTGCCCGATTACAACGGTAGGTGTAGTTTTCCCCTAGGCCGCTCTAGTTATTCGTTTCGAGCATCAGAACTGCGAAAATTTTGAGTTTCTCAAGCGTTTCTTACCTCCAAACTGCCATATCTTGCGAACGGATTGACCAATCCGAAAAATTTCTGTTGCATCTGAAAGTAGAAACTCGCCCGATTACAACGGTAGGTGTAGTTTTCCCCTAGGCCGTTCTAGTTATTCGTTTCGAGCATCAGAACTGCGAAAATTTTGAGTTTCTCAAGCGTTTCTTACCTCCAAACTGCCATATCTCGCGAACGGATTGACCAATCCGCAAAATTTCTGTTGCATCTGAAAGTAGAAACTCGCCTGATTACAGCGGTATGCGTACTTTTCCCCTAGGCCGTTCTAGTTACTCGTTTCGAGCATCAGAACTACGAAAATTTTGAGTTTCTCAAGCGTTTCTTATCTCCAAACTGCCATATCTCGCGAACGGATTGATCAATCCGCAAAATTTCTGTTGCATCTGAAAGTAGAAACTTGCCCGATTACAACGGTAGGTGTAGTTTTCCCCTAGGCCGCTCTAGTTATTCGTTTCGAGAGTCAGAACTGCGAAAATTTTGAGTTTCTCAAGCGTTTCTTACCTCCAAACTGCCATATCTTGCGAACGGATTGACCAATCCGAAAAATTTCTGTTGCATCTGAAAGTAGAAACTCGCCCGATTACAACGGTAGGTGTAGTTTTCCCCTAGGCCGTTCTAGTTATTCGTTTCGAGCATCAGAACTGCGAAAATTTTGAGTTTCTCAAGCGTTTCTTACCTCCAAACTGCCATATCTCGCGAACGGATTGACCAATCCGCAAAATTTCTGTTGCATCTGAAAGTAGAAACTCGCCCGGTTACAACGGTATGCATTCTTCTCCCCTAGGCCGTTCTAGTCATTCGTTTCGAGCATCAGAACTGCGAAAATTTTGAGTTTCTCAAGCGTTTCTTATCTCCAAACTGCCATATCTCGCGAACGGATTGATCAATCCGCAAAATTTCTGTTGCATCTGAAAGTAGAAACTCGCCCGATTACAAAGGTATGCGCACTTTTCCCCTAGGCCGTTCTAGTTATTCGGGTCGAGCATCAGAACTGCGAAAATTTTGAGTTTCTCAAGCGTTTCTTACCTCCAAACTGCCATATCTCGCGAACGGTTTGACCAATCCGCAAAATTTCTGTTGCATCTGAAAGTAGAAACTAGCCCGATTACAACGGTAGGTGTAGTTTTCCCCCAGGCCGCTCTAGTTATTCGTTTCGAGCATCAGAACTGCGAAAATTTTCAGTTTCTCAAGCGTTTCTTACCTCCAAACTGCCATATCTTGCGAACGGATTGACCAATCCGCAAAATTTCTGTTGCATCTGAAAGTAGAAACTCGCCCGATTACAATGGTATGCGCACTTTTCCCCTGGTCCGTTCTAGTTATTCGTTTCGAGCATCAGAACTGCGAAAATTTTGAGTTTCTAAAGCGTTTCTTATCTGCAAACTGCCATATCTCGCGAACGGATTGACTAATCCGCAAAATTTCTGTTGCATCTGAAAGTAGAAACTCGCCCGATTACAACGGTATGCGTACTTCTCCCCTAGGCCGTTCTAGTCATTCGTTTCGAACATCAGAACTGCGAAAATTTTGAGTTTCTCAAGCGTTTCTTATCTGCAAACTGCCATATCTCGCGAACGGATTGATCAATCCGCAAAATTTCTGTTGCATCTGAAAGTAGAAACTCGCCCGATTACAACGGTATGCGTACTTCTCCCCTAGGCCGTTCTAGTCATTCGTTTCGAACATCAGAACTGCGAAAATTTTGAGTTTCTCAAGCGTTTCTTATCTGCAAACTGCCATATCTCGCGAACGGATTGATCAATCCGCAAAATTTCTGTTGCATCTGAAAGTAGAAACTTGCCCGATTACAACGGTAGGTGTAGTTTTCCCCTAGGCCGCTCTAGTTATTCGTTTCGAGCATCAGAACTGCGAAAATTTTGAGTTTCTCAAGCGTTTCTTACCTCCAAACTGCCATATCTTGCGAACGGATTGACCAATCCGAAAAATTTCTGTTGCATCTGAAAGTAGAAACTCGCCCGATTACAACGGTAGGTGTAGTTTTCCCCTAGGCCGTTCTAGTTATTCGTTTCGAGCATCAGAACTGCGAAAATTTTGAGTTTCTCAAGCGTTTCTTACCTCCAAACTGCCACATCTCGCAAACGGATTGACCAATCCGCAAAATTTCTGTTGCATCTGAAAGTAGAAACTCGCCCGGTTACAACGGTATGCATTCTTCTCCCCTAGGCCGTTCTAGTCATTCGTTTCGAGCATCAGAACTGCGAAAATTTTGAGTTTCTCAAGCGTTTCTTATCTCCAAACTGCCATATCTCGCGAACGGATTGATCAATCCGCAAAATTTCTGTTGCATCTGAAAGTAGAAACTCGCCCGATTACAAAGGTATGCGCACTTTTCCCCTAGGCCGTTCTAGTTATTCGGGTCGAGCATCAGAACTGCGAAAATTTTGAGTTTCTCAAGCGTTTCTTACCTCCAAACTGCCATATCTCGCGAACGGTTTGACCAATCCGCAAAATTTCTGTTGCATCTGAAAGTAGAAACTAGCCCGATTACAACGGTAGGTGTAGTTTTCCCCTAGGCCGCTCTAGTTATTCGTTTCGAGCATCAGAAAATTTTCAGTTTCTCAAGCGTTTCTTTCCTCCAAACTGCCATATCTTGCGAACGGATTGACCAATCCGCAAAATTTCTGTTGCATCTGAAAGTAGAAACTCGCCCGATTACAACGGTATGCGTACTTCTCCCCTAGGCCGTTCTAGTCATTCGTTTCGAGCATCAGAACTGCGAAAATTTTGAGTTTCTCAAGCGTTTCTTACCTCCAAACTGCCATATCTCGCGAACGGATTGACCAATCCGCAAAATTTCTGTTGCATCTGAAAGTAGAAACTCGCCCGGTTACAACGGTATGCATTCTTCTCCCCTAGGCCGTTCTAGTCATTCGTTTCGAGCATCAGAACTGCGAAAATTTTGAGTTTCTCAAGCGTTTCTTATCTCCAAACTGCCATATCTCGCGAACGGATTGATCAATCCGCAAAATTTCTGTTGCATCTGAAAGTAGAAACTCGCCCGATTACAAAGGTATGCGCACTTTTCCCCTAGGCCGTTCTAGTTATTCGGGTCGAGCATCAGAACTGCGAAAATTTTGAGTTTCTCAAGCGTTTCTTACCTCCAAACTGCCATATCTCGCGAACGGTTTGACCAATCCGCAAAATTTCTGTTGCATCTGAAAGTAGAAACTAGCCCGATTACAACGGTAGGTGTAGTTTTCCCCTAGGCCGCTCTAGTTATTCGTTTCGAGCATCAGAACTGCGAAAATTTTCAGTTTCTCAAGCGTTTCTTACCTCCAAACTGCCATATCTTGCGAACGGATTGACCAATCCGCAAAATCTCTGTTGCATCTGAAAGTAGAAACTCGCCCGATTACAATGGTATGCGCACTTTTCCCCTGGCCCGTTCTAGTTATTCGTTTCGAGCATCAGAACTGCGAAAATTTTGAGTTTCTAAAGCGTTTCTTATCTGCAAACTGCCATATCTCGCGAACGGATTGACTAATCCGCAAAATTTCTGTTGCATCTGAAAGTAGAAACTCGCCCGATTACAACGGTATGCGTACTTCTCCCCTAGGCCGTTCTAGTCATTCGTTTCGAACATCAGAACTGCGAAAATTTTGAGTTTCTCAAGCGTTTCTTATCTGCAAACTGCCATATCTCGCGAACGGATTGATCAATCCGCAAAATTTCTGTTGCATCTGAAAGTAGAAACTCGCCCGATTACAACGGTATGCGTACTTCTCCCCTAGGCCGTTCTAGTCATTCGTTTCGAACATCAGAACTGCGAAAATTTTGAGTTTCTCAAGCGTTTCTTATCTGCAAACTGCCATATCTCGCGAACGGATTGATCAATCCGCAAAATTTCTGTTGCATCTGAAAGTAGAAACTTGCCCGATTACAACGGTAGGTGTAGTTTTCCCCTAGGCCGCTCTAGTTATTCGTTTCGAGCATCAGAACTGCGAAAATTTTGAGTTTCTCAAGCGTTTCTTACCTCCAAACTGCCATATCTTGCGAACGGATTGACCAATCCGAAAAATTTCTGTTGCATCTGAAAGTAGAAACTCGCCCGATTACAACGGTAGGTGTAGTTTTCCCCTAGGCCGTTCTAGTTATTCGTTTCGAGCATCAGAACTGCGAAAATTTTGAGTTTCTCAAGCGTTTCTTACCTCCAAACTGCCATATCTCGCGAACGGATTGACCAATCCGCAAAATTTCTGTTGCATCTGAAAGTAGAAACTCGCCCGATTACAATGCTATGTGTAGTTTTCCCCTAGGCCGTTCCAGTTATTCATTTCAAGCATCAGAACTGCGAAAATTTTGAGTTTCTCAAGCGTTTCTTACCTCCAAACTGCCACATCTCGCAAACGGATTGACCAATCCGCAAAATTTCTGTTGCATCTGAAAGTAGAAACTCGCCCGATTACAACGGTATGCGTACTTCTCCCCTAGGCCGTTCTAGTCATTCGTTTCGAACATCAGAACTGCGAAAATTTTGAGTTTCTCAAGCGTTTCTTATCTGCAAACTGCCATATCTCGCGAACGGATTGATCAATCCGCAAAATTTCTGTTGCTTCTGAAAGTAGGAGCTCTCCCGATTACAACGGTATGCGTACTTCTCCCCTAGGCCGTTCTAGTCATTCGTTTCGAGAATCAGAACTGCGAAAATTTTGAGTTTCTAAAGCGTTTCTTACTTCCAAACTGCCATATCTCGCGAACGGATTGACCAATCCGCAAAATTTCTGTTGCATCTGGAAGTAGAAACTCGCCCGATTACAACGGTATGCGTAGTTCTCCCCTAGGCCGTTCTAGTCATTCGTTTCGAGCATCAGAACTGCGAAAATTTTGAGTTTCTCAAGCGTTTCTTACCTCCAAACTGCCACATCTCGCAAACGGATTGACCAATCCGCAAAATTTCTGTTGCATCTGAAAGTAAAAACTCGCCCGATAACAACGGTATGCGTACTTTTCCCCTAGGCCGTTCCAGTTATTCGTTTCGAGCATCAGAACTGCGAAAATTTTGAGTTTCTCAAGCGTTTCTTACCTCCAAACTGCCATATCTCGCGAACGCATTGACCAATCCGCAAAATTTCTGCTGCATTTGAAAGTAAAAGCTCGCCCGATTACAGCGGTATGCGTACATCTCCCCTAGGCCGTTCTACTCATTCGTTTCGAGCATCAGAACTGCGAAAACTTTTAGTTTCTCAAGCGTTTCTTACCTCCAAACTGCCACATCTCGCAAACGGATTGACCAATCCGCAAAGTTTCTGTTGCATCTGAAAGTAGAAACTCGCCCGATTACAACGGTATGCATTCTTCTCCCCTAGGCCGTTCTAGTCATTCGTTTCGAGCATCAGAACTGCGAAAATTTTGAGTTTCTCAAGCGTTTCTTACTTCCAAACTGCCATATCTCGCGAACGGATTGACCAATCCGCAAAATTTCTGTTGCATCTGAAAGTAGAAACTCGCCCGATTACAACGGTATGTGTAGTTTTCCCCTAGGCCGTTCTAGTTATTCGTTCCGAGCATCAGACTGCGAAAATATTGAGTTTCTCAAGCGTTTCTTACCTCCAAACTGCCATATCTCGCGAACGGATTGACCAATCCGCAAAATTTCTGTTGCTTCTGAAAGTAGAAACTCTCCCGATTACAACGGTATGCGTACTTCTCCCCTAGGCCGTTCTAGTTATTCGTTTCGAGCATCAGAACTGCGACAATTTTGAGTTTCTCAAGCGTTTCTTTCCTCCAAACTGCCATATCTCGCGAACGGATTGACCAATCTGCAAAATTTCTGTTGCATCTGAAAGTAGAAACACGCCCGATTACAGCGGTATTCGTACTTTTCCCCTAGGCCGTTCTAGTTACTCGTTTCGAGCATCAGAACTGCGAAAATTTTGAGTTTCTCAAGCGTTTCTTATCTCCAAACTGCCATATCTCGCGAACGGACTGATCAATCCGCAAAATTTCTGTTGCATCTGAAAGTAGAAACTAGCCCGATTACAACGGTAGGTGTAGTTTTCCCCTAGGCCGCTCTAGTTATTCGTTTCGAGCATCAGAACTGCGAAAATTTTCAGTTTCTCAAGCGTTTCTTACCTCCAAACTGCCATATCTTGCGAACGGATTGACCAATCCGCAAAATTTCTGTTGCTTCTGAAAGTAGAAACTCTCCCGATTACAACGGTATGCGTACTTCTCCCCTAGGCCGTTCTAGTCACTCGTTTCGAGCATCAGAGCTGCGACAATTTTGAGTTTCTCAAGCGTTTCTTACTTCCAAACTGCCATATCTCGCGAACGGATTGACCAATCCGCAAAATTTCTGTTGCATCTGAAAGTAGAAACTCGCCTGATTACAGCGGTATGCGTACTTTTCCCCTAGGCCGTTCTAGTTACTCGTTTCGAGCATCAGAACTACGAAAATTTTGAGTTTCTCAAGCGTTTCTTATCTCCAAACTGCCATATCTCGCGAACGGATTGATCAATCCGCAAAATTTCTGTTGCATCTGAAAGTAGAAACTTGCCCGATTACAACGGTATGTGTAGTTTTCCCCTAGGCCGCTCTAGTTATTCGTTTCGAGAGTCAGAACTGCGAAAATTTTGAGTTTCTCAAGCGTTTCTTACCTCCAAACTGCCATATCTTGCGAACGGATTGACCAATCCGAAAAATTTCTGTTGCATCTGAAAGTAGAAACTCGCCCGATTACAACGGTAGGTGTAGTTTTCCCCTAGGCCGTTCTAGTTATTCGTTTCGAGCATCAGAACTGCGAAAATTTTGAGTTTCTCAAGCGTTTCTTACCTCCAAACTGCCATATCTCGCGAACGGATTGACCAATCCGCAAAATTTCTGTTGCATCTGAAAGTAGAAACTCGCCCGATTACAACGGTATGTGTAGTTTTCCCCTAGGACGTTCCAGTTATTCATTTCGAGCATCAGAACTGCGAAAATTTTGAGTTTCTCAAGCGTTTCTTACCTCCAAACTGCCACATCTCGCAAACGGATTGACCAATCCGCAAAATTTCTGTTGCATCTGAAAGTAGAAACTCGCCCGGTTACAACGGTATGCATTCTTCTCCCCTAGGCCGTTCTAGTCATTCGTTTCGAGCATCAGAACTGCGAAAATTTTGAGTTTCTCAAGCGTTTCTTATCTCCAAACTGCCATATCTCGCGAACGGATTGATCAATCCGCAAAATTTCTGTTGCATCTGAAAGTAGAAACTCGCCCGATTACAAAGGTATGCGCACTTTTCCCCTAGGCCGTTCTAGTTATTCGGGTCGAGCATCAGAACTGCGAAAATTTTGAGTTTCTCAAGCGTTTCTTACCTCCAAACTGCCATATCTCGCGAACGGTTTGACCAATCCGCAAAATTTCTGTTGCATCTGAAAGTAGAAACTAGCCCGATTACAACGGTAGGTGTAGTTTTCCCCTAGGCCGCTCTAGTTATTCGTTTCGAGCATCAGAACTGCGAAAATTTTCAGTTTCTCAAGCGTTTCTTACCTCCAAACTGCCATATCTTGCGAACGGATTGACCAATCCGCAAAATTTCTGTTGCATCTGAAAGTAGAAACTCGCCCGATTACAATGGTATGCGCACTTTTCCCCTGGCCCGTTCTAGTTATTCGTTTCGAGCATCAGAACTGCGAAAATTTTGAGTTTCTAAAGCGTTTCTTATCTGCAAACTGCCATATCTCGCGAACGGATTGACTAATCCGCAAAATTTCTGTTGCATCTGAAAGTAGAAACTCGCCCGATTACAACGGTATGCGTACTTCTCCCCTAGGCCGTTCTAGTCATTCGTTTCGAACATCAGAACTGCGAAAATTTTGAGTTTCTCAAGCGTTTCTTATCTGCAAACTGCCATATCTCGCGAACGGATTGATCAATCCGCAAAATTTCTGTTGCATCTGAAAGTAGAAACTCGCCCGATTACAACGGTATGCGCACTTTTCCCCTAGGCTATTCTAGTTATTCGTTTCGAGCATCAGAACAGCGAAAATTTTGAGTTTCTCAAGCGTTTCTTACATCCAAACTGCCACATCTCGCGAAGGGATTGACCAATCCGCAAAATTTCTGTTGCATCTGAAAGTAGAAACTCGCCCGATTACAACGGTATGCGTACTTCTCCCCTAGGCCGTTCTAGTCATTCGTTTCGAACATCAGAACTGCGAAAATTTTGAGTTTCTCAAGCGTTTCTTATCTGCAAACTGCCATATCTCGCGAACGGATTGACTAATCCGCAAAATTTCTGTTGCATCTGAAAGTAGAAACTCGCCCGATTACAACGGTATGCGTACTTCTCCCCTAGGCCGTTCTAGTCATTCGTTTCGAACATCAGAACTGCGAAAATTTTGAGTTTCTCAAGCGTTTCTTATCTGCAAACTGCCATATCTCGCGAACGGATTGATCAATCCGCAAAATTTCTGTTGCATCTGAAAGTAGAAACTCGCCCGATTACAACGGTATGCGCACTTTTCCCCTAGGCTATTCTAGTTATTCGTTTCGAGCATCAGAACAGCGAAAATTTTGAGTTTCTCAAGCGTTTCTTACATCCAAACTGCCACATCTCGCGAAGGGATTGACCAATCCGCAAAATTTCTGTTGCATCTGAAAGTAGAAACTCGCCCGATTACAATGGTATGCGCACTTTTCCCCTGGCCCGTTCTAGTTATTCGTTTCGAGCATCAGAACTGCGAAAATTTTGAGTTTCTAAAGCGTTTCTTACATCCAAACGGCCATATCTCGCGAACGGATTGATCAATACGCAAAACTTCTGTTGCATCTGAAAGTAGAAACTCGCCCAATTACAACGGTATGTGTAGTTTTCCCCTAGGCCGTTCTAATTATTCGTTTCGAGCATCAGAACTGCGCAACTTTTGAGTTTCTCAAGCGTTTCTTACCTCCAAACTGCTATACCTCGCGAACGGATTGACCAATCCGCAAAATTTCTGTCGCATCTGAAAGTAGAAACTCGCCCGATTACAACGGTAGGTGTAGTTTTCCCCTAGGCCGTTCTAGTTATTCGTTCCGATTATCAGAACAGCGAAAATTTTGAGTTTCTCAAGCGTTTCTTACCTCCAAACTGCCATATCTCGCGAACGGATTGACCAATCCGCAAAATTTCTGTTGCATCTGAAAGTAGAAACTCGCCCGATTACAGCGGTATTCGTACTTTTCCCCTAGGCCGTTCTAGTTACTCGTTTCGAGCATCAGAACTGCGAAAATTTTGAGTTTCTCAAGCGTTTCTTATCTCCAAACTGCCATATCTCGCGAACGGATTGATCAATCCGCAAAATTTCTGTTGCATCTGAAAGTAGAAACTCGCCCGATTACAACGGTGGGTGTAGTTTTCCCCTAGGCCGCTCTAGTTATTCGTTTCGAGCATCAGAAATGCGAAAATTTTGAGTTTCTCAAGCGTTTCTTACCTCCAAACTGCCATATCTCGCGAACGGTTTGACCAATCCGCAAAATTTCTGTTGCTTCTGGAAGTAGAAACTCGCCCGATTACAACGGTACGGGCACTTTTCCCCTAGGCCGTTCTAGTTATTCGTTTCGAGCATCAGAACTGCGAAAATTTTCAGTTTCTCAAGCGTTTCTTACCTCCAAACTGCCATATCTTGCGAACGGATTGACCAATCCGCAAAATTTCTGTTGCATCTGAAAGTAGAAACTCGCCCGATTACAATGGTATGCGCACTTTTCCCCTGGCCCGTTCTAGTTATTCGTTTCGAGCATCAGAACTGCGAAAATTTTGAGTTTCTAAAGCGTTTCTTATCTGCAAACTGCCATATCTCGCGAACGGATTGACTAATCCGCAAAATTTCTGTTGCATCTGAAAGTAGAAACTCGCCCGATTACAACGGTATGCGTACTTCTCCCCTAGGCCGTTCTAGTCATTCGTTTCGAACATCAGAACTGCGAAAATTTTGAGTTTCTCAAGCGTTTCTTATCTGCAAACTGCCATATCTCGCGAACGGATTGATCAATCCGCAAAATTTCTGTTGCATCTGAAAGTAGAAACTCGCCCGATTACAACGGTATGCGCACTTTTCCCCTAGGCTATTCTAGTTATTCGTTTCGAGCATCAGAACAGCGAAAATTTTGAGTTTCTCAAGCGTTTCTTACATCCAAACTGCCACATCTCGCGAAGGGATTGACCAATCCGCAAAATTTCTGTTGCATCTGAAAGTAGAAACTCGCCCGATTACAACGGTATGCGTACTTCTCCCCTAGGCCGTTCTAGTCATTCGTTTCGAACATCAGAACTGCGAAAATTTTGAGTTTCTCAAGCGTTTCTTATCTTCAAACTGCCATATCTCGCGAACGGATTGACTAATCCGCAAAATTTCTGTTGCATCTGAAAGTAGAAACTCGCCCGATTACAACGGTATGCGTACTTCTCCCCTAGGCCGTTCTAGTCATTCGTTTCGAACATCAGAACTGCGAAAATTTTGAGTTTCTCAAGCGTTTCTTATCTGCAAACTGCCATATCTCGCGAACGGATTGATCAATCCGCAAAATTTCTGTTGCATCTGAAAGTAGAAACTCGCCCGATTACAACGGTATGCGCACTTTTCCCCTAGGCTATTCTAGTTATTCGTTTCGAGCATCAGAACAGCGAAAATTTTGAGTTTCTCAAGCGTTTCTTACATCCAAACTGCCACATCTCGCGAAGGGATTGACCAATCCGCAAAATTTCTGTTGCATCTGAAAGTAGAAACTCGCCCGATTACAATGGTATGCGCACTTTTCCCCTGGCCCGTTCTAGTTATTCGTTTCGAGCATCAGAATTGCGAAAATTTTGAGTTTCTAAAGCGTTTCTTACATCCAAACGGCCATATCTCGCGAACGGATTGATCAATACGCAAAACTTCTGTTGCATCTGAAAGTAGAAACTCGCCCAATTACAACGGTATGTGTAGTTTTCCCCTAGGCCGTTCTAGTTATTCGTTTCGAGCATCAGAACTGCGCAACTTTTGAGTTTCTCAAGCGTTTCTTACCTCCAAACTGCTATACCTCGCGAACGGATTGACCAATCCGCAAAATTTCTGTCGCATCTGAAAGTAGAAACTCGCCCGATTACAACGGTAGGTGTAGTTTTCCCCTAGGCCGTTCTAGTTATTCGTTCCGATTATCAGAACAGCGAAAATTTTGAGTTTCTCAAGCGTTTCTTACCTCCAAACTGCCATATCTCGCGAACGGATTGACCAATCCGCAAAATTTCTGTTGCATCTGAAAGTAGAAACTCGCCCGATTACAGCGGTATTCGTACTTTTCCCCTAGGCCGTTCTAGTTACTCGTTTCGAGCATCAGAACTGCGAAAATTTTGAGTTTCTCAAGCGTTTCTTATCTCCAAACTGCCATATCTCGCGAACGGATTGATCAATCCGCAAAATTTCTGTTGCATCTGAAAGTAGAAACTCGCCCGATTACAACGGTGGGTGTAGTTCTCCCCTAGGCCGTTCTAGTCATTCGTTTCGAACATCAGAACTGCGAAAATTTTGAGTTTCTCAAGCGTTTCTTATCTGCAAACTGCCATATCTCGCGAACGGATTGACTAATCCGCAAAATTTCTGTTGCATCTGAAAGTAGAAGCTCGCCCGATTACAACGGTATGCGTACTTCTCCCCTAGGCCGTTCTAGTCATTCGTTTCGAACATCAGAACTGCGAAAATGTTGAGTTTCTCAAGCGTTTCTTATCTGCAAACTGCCATATCTCGCGAACGGATTGATCAATCCGCAAAATTTCTGTTGCATCTGAAAGTAGAAACTCGCCCGATTACAACGGTATGCGCACTTTTCCCCTAGGCTATTCTAGTTATTCGTTTCGAGCATCAGAACAGCGAAAATTTTGAGTTTCTCAAGCGTTTCTTACATCCAAACTGCCACATCTCGCGAACGGATTGATCAATCCGCAAAATTTCTGTTGCATCTGAAAGTAGAAACTCGCCCGATTACAACGGTATGCGCACTTTTCCCCTAGGCTATTCTAGTTATTCGTTTCGAGCATCAGAACAGCGAAAATTTTGAGTTTCTCAAGCGTTTCTTACATCCAAACTGCCACATCTCGCGAAGGGATTGACCAATCCGCAAAATTTCTGTTGCATCTGAAAGTAGAAACTCGCCCGATTACAATGGTATGCGCACTTTTCCCCTGGCCCGTTCTAGTTATTCGTTTCGAGCATCAGAACTGCGAAAATTTTGAGTTTCTAAAGCGTTTCTTACATCCAAACGGCCATATCTCGCAAACGGATTGATCAATACGCAAAACTTCTGTTGCATCTGAAAGTAGAAACTCGCCCAATTACAACGGTATGTGTAGTTTTCCCCTAGGCCGTTCTAGTTATTCGTTTCGAGCATCAGAACTGCGCAACTTTTGAGTTTCTCAAGCGTTTCTTACCTCCAAACTGCTATACCTCGCGAACGGATTGACTAATCCGCAAAATTTCTGTTGCATCTGAAAGTAGAAACTCGCCCGATTACAACGGTATGCGTACTTCTCCCCTAGGCCGTTCTAGTCATTCGTTTCGAACATCAGAACTGCGAAAATTTTGAGTTTCTCAAGCGTTTCTTATCTGCAAACTGCCATATCTCGCGAACGGATTGATCAATCCGCAAAATTTCTGTTGCATCTGAAAGTAGAAACTCGCCCGATTACAACGGTATGCGCACTTTTCCCCTAGGCTATTCTAGTTATTCGTTTCGAGCATCAGAACAGCGAAAATTTTGAGTTTCTCAAGCGTTTCTTACATCCAAACTGCCACATCTCGCGAAGGGATTGACCAATCCGCAAAATTTCTGTTGCATCTGAAAGTAGAAACTCGCCCGATTACAATGGTATGCGCACTTTTCCCCTGGCCCGTTCTAGTTATTCGTTTCGAGCATCAGAACTGCGAAAATTTTGAGTTTCTAAAGCGTTTCTTACATCCAAACGGCCATATCTCGCGAACGGATTGATCAATACGCAAAACTTCTGTTGCATCTGAAAGTAGAAACTCGCCCAATTACAACGGTATGTGTAGTTTTCCCCTAGGCCGTTCTAGTTATTCGTTTCGAGCATCAGAACTGCGCAACTTTTGAGTTTCTCAAGCGTTTCATACCTCCAAACTGCTATACCTCGCGAACGGATTGACCAATCCGCAAAATTTCTGTCGCATCTGAAAGTAGAAACTCGCCCGATTACAACGGTAGGTGTAGTTTTCCCCTAGGCCGTTCTAGTTATTCGTTCCGATTATCAGAACAGCGAAAATTTTGAGTTTCTCAAGCGTTTCTTACCTCCAAACTGCCATATCTCGCGAACGGATTGACCAATCCGCAAAATTTCTGTTGCATCTGAAAGTAGAAACTCGCCCGATTACAGCGGTATTCGTACTTTTCCCCTAGGCCGTTCTAGTTACTCGTTTCGAGCATCAGAACTGCGAAAATTTTGAGTTTCTCAAGCGTTTCTTATCTCCAAACTGCCATATCTCGCGAACGGATTGATCAATCCGCAAAATTTCTGTTGCATCTGAAAGTAGAAACTCGCCCGATTACAACGGTGGGTGTAGTTTTCCCCTAGGCCGCTCTAGTTATTCGTTTCGAGCATCAGAAATGCGAAAATTTTGAGTTTCTCAAGCGTTTCTTACCTCCAAACTGCCATATCTCGCGAACGGTTTGACCAATCCGCAAAATTTCTGTTGCTTCTGGAAGTAGAAACTCGCCCGATTACAACGGTACGGGCACTTTTCCCCTAGGCCGTTCTAGTTATTCGTGTCGAGCATCAGAACTGCGAAAATTTTGAGTTTCTCAAGCGTTTCTTACCTCCAAAATACCATATCTCGCGAACGGATTGACCAATCCGCAAAATTTCTGTTGCATCTGAAAGTAGAAACTCGCCCGATTACAACGGTATGCGTACTTCTCCCCTAGGCCGTTCTAGTCATTCGTTTCGAACATCAGAACTGCGAAAATTTTGAGTTTCTCAAGCGTTTCTTATCTGCAAACTGCCATATCTCGCGAACGGATTGATCAATCCGCAAAATTTCTGTTGCATCTGAAAGTAGAAACTCGCCCGATTACAACGGTATGCGCACTTTTCCCCTAGGCTATTCTAGTTATTCGTTTCGAGCATCAGAACAGCGAAAATTTTGAGTTTCTCAAGCGTTTCTTACATCCAAACTGCCACATCTCGCGAAGGGATTGACCAATCCGCAAAATTTCTGTTGCATCTGAAAGTAGAAACTCGCCCGATTACAACGGTATGCGTACTTCTCCCCTAGGCCGTTCTAGTCATTCGTTTCGAACATCAGAACTGCGAAAATTTTGAGTTTCTCAAGCGTTTCTTATCTGCAAACTGCCATATCTCGCGAACGGATTGACTAATCCGCAAAATTTCTGTTGCATCTGAAAGTAGAAACTCGCCCGATTACAACGGTATGCGTACTTCTCCCCTAGGCCGTTCTAGTCATTCGTTTCGAACATCAGAACTGCGAAAATTTTGAGTTTCTCAAGCGTTTCTTATCTGCAAACTGCCATATCTCGCGAACGGATTGATCAATCCGCAAAATTTCTGTTGCATCTGAAAGTAGAAACTCGCCCGATTACAACGGTATGCGCACTTTTCCCCTAGGCTATTCTAGTTACTCGTTTCGAGCATCAGAACAGCGAAAATTTTGAGTTTCTCAAGCGTTTCTTACATCCAAACTGCCACATCTCGCGAAGGGATTGACCAATCCGCAAAATTTCTGTTGCATCTGAAAGTAGAAAGTCGCCCGATTACAATGGTATGCGCACTTTTCCCCTGGCCCGTTCTAGTTATTCGTTTCGAGCATCAGAACTGCGAAAATTTTGAGTTTCTAAAGCGTTTCTTACATCCAAACGGCCATATCTCGCGAACGGATTGATCAATACGCAAAACTTCTGTTGCATCTGAAAGTAGAAACTCGCCCAATTACAACGGTATGTGTAGTTTTCCCCTAGGCCGTTCTAGTTATTCGTTTCGAGCATCAGAACTGCGCAACTTTTGAGTTTCTCAAGCGTTTCTTACCTCCAAACTGCTATACCTCGCGAACGGATTGACCAATCCGCAAAATTTCTGTCGCATCTGAAAGTAGAAACTCGCCCGATTACAACGGTAGGTGTAGTTTTCCCCTAGGACGTTCTAGTTATTCGTTCCGATTATCAGAACAGCGAAAATTTTGAGTTTCTCAAGCGTTTCTTACCTCCAAACTGCCATATCTCGCGAACGGATTGACCAATCCGCAAAATTTCTGTTGCATCTGAAAGTAGAAACTCGCCCGATTACAGCGGTATTCGTACTTTTCCCCTAGGCCGTTCTAGTTACTCGTTTCGAGCATCAGAACTGCGAAAATTTTGAGTTTCTCAAGCGTTTCTTATCTCCAAACTGCCATATCTCGCGAACGGATTGATCAATCCGCAAAATTTCTGTTGCATCTGAAAGTAGAAACTCGCCCGATTACAACGGTGGGTGTAGTTTTCCCCTAGGCCGCTCTAGTTATTCGTTTCGAGCATCAGAAATGCGAAAATTTTGAGTTTCTCAAGCGTTTCTTACCTCCAAACTGCCATATCTCGCGAACGGTTTGACCAATCCGCAAAATTTCTGTTGCTTCTGGAAGTAGAAACTCGCCCGATTACAACGGTACGGGCACTTTTCGCCTAGGCCGTTCTAGTTATTCGTGTCGAGCATCAGAACTGCGAAAATTTTGAGTTTCTCAAGCGTTTCTTACCTCCAAAATACCATATCTCGCGAACGGATTGACCAATCCGCAAAATTTCTGTTGCATCTGAAAGTAGAAACTCGCCCGATTACAACGGTATGCGTAGTTCTCCCCTAGGCCGTTCTAGTCATTCGTTTCGAACATCAGAACTGCGAAAATTTTGAGTTTCTCAAGCGTTTCTTATCTGCAAACTGCCATATCTCGCGAACGGATTGACTAATCCGCAAAATTTCTGTTGCATCTGAAAGTAGAAGCTCGCCCGATTACAACGGTATGCGTACTTCTCCCCTAGGCCGTTCTAGTCATTCGTTTCGAACATCAGAACTGCGAAAATGTTGAGTTTCTCAAGCGTTTCTTATCTGCAAACTGCCATATCTCGCGAACGGATTGATCAATCCGCAAAATTTCTGTTGCATCTGAAAGTAGAAACTCGCCCGATTACAACGGTATGCGCACTTTTCCCCTAGGCTATTCTAGTTATTCGTTTCGAGCATCAGAACAGCGAAAATTTTGAGTTTCTCAAGCGTTTCTTACATCCAAACTGCCACATCTCGCGAACGGATTGATCAATCCGCAAAATTTCTGTTGCATCTGAAAGTAGAAACTCGCCCGATTACAACGGTATGCGCACTTTTCCCCTAGGCTATTCTAGTTATTCGTTTCGAGCATCAGAACAGCGAAAATTTTGAGTTTCTCAAGCGTTTCTTACATCCAAACTGCCACATCTCGCGAAGGGATTGACCAATCCGCAAAATTTCTGTTGCATCTGAAAGTAGAAACTCGCCCGATTACAATGGTATGCGCACTTTTCCCCTGGCCCGTTCTAGTTATTCGTTTCGAGCATCAGAACTGCGAAAATTTTGAGTTTCTAAAGCGTTTCTTACATCCAAACGGCCATATCTCGCAAACGGATTGATCAATACGCAAAACTTCTGTTGCATCTGAAAGTAGAAACTCGCCCAATTACAACGGTATGTGTAGTTTTCCCCTAGGCCGTTCTAGTTATTCGTTTCGAGCATCAGAACTGCGCAACTTTTGAGTTTCTCAAGCGTTTCTTACCTCCAAACTGCTATACCTCGCGAACGGATTGACCAATCCGCAAAATTTCTGTCGCATCTGAAAGTAGAAACTCGCCCGATTACAACGGTAGGTGTAGTTTTCCCCTAGGCCGTTCTAGTTATTCGTTCCGAGCATCAGAACAGAGAAAATTTTGAGTTTCTCAAGCGTTTCTTACCTCCAAACTGCCATATCTCGCGAACGGATTGACCCATCCGCAAAATTTCTGTTGCATCTGAAAGTAGAAACTCGCCCGATTACAGCGGTATTCGTACTTTTCCCCTAGGCCGTTCTAGTTACTCGTTTCGAGCATCAGAACTGCGAAAATTTTGAGTTTCTCAAGCGTTTCTTATCTCCAAACTGCCATATCTCGCGAACGGATTGATCAATCCGCAAAATTTCTGTTGCATCTGAAAGTGGAAACTCGCCCGATTACAACGGTGGGTGTAGTTTTCCCCTAGGCCGCTCTAGTTATTCGTTTCGAGCATCAGAAATGCGAAAATTTTGAGTTTCTCAAGCGTTTCTTACCTCCAAATTGCCATATCTTGCGAACGGATTGACCAATCCGCAAAATTTCTGTTGCTTCTGAAAGTAGAAACTCGCCCGATTACAACGGTATGTGTAGTTTTCCCCTAGGCCGTTCCAGTTATTCATTTCGAGCATCCGAACTGCGAAAATTTTGAGTTTCTCAAGCGTTTCTTACCTCCAAATTGCCATATCTTGCGAACGGATTGACCAATCCGCAAAATTTCTGTTGCTTCTGAAAGTAGAAACTCGCCCGATTACAACGGTATGCGTAGTTTTCCCCTAGGCCGTTCCAGTTATTCGTTTCGAGCATCAGAACTGCGAAAATTTTGAGTTTCTCAAGCGTTTCTTACCTCCAAACTGCCATATTTCGCGAACGCATTGACCAATCCGCAAAATTTCTGTTGTATCTGAAAGTAGAAACACGCCCGATTACAACGGTATGTGTAGTTTTCCCCTAGGCCGTTCCAGTTATTCATTTCGAGCATCCGAACTGCGAAAATTTTGAGTTTCTCAAGCGTTTCTTACATCCAAACGGCCATATCTCGCGAACGGATTGACTAATCCGCAAAATTTCTGTTGCATCTGAAAGTAGAAACTCGCCCGATTACAACGGTATGCGTACTTCTCCCCTAGGCCGTTCTAGTCATTCGTTTCGAGCATCAGAACTGCGAAAATTTTGAGTTTCTCAAGCGTTTCTTACCTCCAAACTGCCATATCTCGCGAACGGATTGACCCATCCGCAAAATTTCTGTTGCATCTGAAAGTAGAAACTCGCCCGATTACAGCGGTATTCGTACTTTTCCCCTAGGCCGTTCTAGTTACTCGTTTCGAGCATCAGAACTGCGAAAATTTTGAGTTTCTCAAGCGTTTCTTATCTCCAAACTGCCATATCTCGCGAACGGATTGATCAATCCGCAAAATTTCTGTTGCATCTGAAAGTGGAAACTCGCCCGATTACAACGGTGGGTGTAGTTTTCCCCTAGGCCGCTCTAGTTATTCGTTTCGAGCATCAGAAATGCGAAAATTTTGAGTTTCTCAAGCGTTTCTTACCTCCAAATTGCCATATCTTGCGAACGGATTGACCAATCCGCAAAATTTCTGTTGCTTCTGAAAGTAGAAACTCGCCCGATTACAACGGTATGTGTAGTTTTCCCCTAGGCCGTTCCAGTTATTCATTTCGAGCATCCGAACTGCGAAAATTTTGAGTTTCTCAAGCGTTTCTTACCTCCAAATTGCCATATCTTGCGAACGGATTGACCAATCCGCAAAATTTCTGTTGCTTCTGAAAGTAGAAACTCGCCCGATTACAACGGTATGCGTAGTTTTCCCCTAGGCCGTTCCAGTTATTCGTTTCGAGCATCAGAACTGCGAAAATTTTGAGTTTCTCAAGCGTTTCTTACCTCCAAACTGCCATATTTCGCGAACGCATTGACCAATCCGCAAAATTTCTGTTGTATCTGAAAGTAGAAACACGCCCGATTACAACGGTATGTGTAGTTTTCCCCTAGGCCGTTCCAGTTATTCATTTCGAGCATCCGAACTGCGAAAATTTTGAGTTTCTCAAGCGTTTCTTACATCCAAACGGCCATATCTCGCGAACGGATTGACTAATCCGCAAAATTTCTGTTGCATCTGAAAGTAGAAACTCGCCCGATTACAACGGTATGCGTACTTCTCCCCTAGGCCGTTCTAGTCATTCGTTTCGAGCATCAGAACTGCGAAAATTTTGAGTTTCTCAAGCGTTTCTTATCTCTAAACTGCCATATCTCGCGAACGGATTGATCAATCCGCAAAATTTCTGTTGCATCTGAAAGTAGAAACTCGCCCGATTACAACGGTATGCGCACTTTTCCCCTAGGCTGTTCTAGTTATTCGTTTCGAGCATCAGAACAGCGAAAATTTTGAGTTTCTCAAGCGTTTCTTACCTCCAAACTGCCACATCTCGCGACCGGATTGACCAATCCGCAAAATTTCTGTTGCATCTGAAAGTAGAAACTCGCCCGATTACAATGGTATGCGCACTTTTCCCCTGGCCCGTTCTAGTTATTCGTTTCGAGCATCAGAACTGCGAAAATTTTGAGTTTCTAAAGCGTTTCTTACATCCAAACGGCCATATCTCGCGAACGGATTGATCAATCCGCAAAATCTCTGTTGCATCTGAAAGTAGAAACTTGCCCGATTACAACGGTATGTGTAGTTTTCCCCTAGGCCGTTCTAGTTATTCGTTTCGAGCATCAGAACTGCGCAACTTTTGAGTTTCTCAAGCGTTTCTTACCTCCAAACTGCCATATCTCGCGAACGGATTGTCCAATCCGCAAAATTTCTGTTGCAGCTGAAAGTAGAAACTCGCCCGATTACAACGGTAGGTGTAGTTTTGCCCTAGGCCGTTCTAGTTATTCGTTTCGAGCATTAGAACAGCGAAAATTTTGAGTTTCTCAAGCGTTTCTTACCTCCAAACTGCCATATCTCGCGAACGGATTGACCAATCCGCAAAATTTCTGTTGCATCTGAAAGTAGAAACTCGCCCGATTACAACGGTATGCGCACTTTTCCCCTAGGCCATTCTAGTTATTCGTTTCGAGCATCAGAACAGCGAAAATTTTGAGTTTCTCAAGCGTTTCTTACATCCAAACTGCCACATCTCGCGAACGGATTGACCAATCCGCAAAATTTCTGTTGCATCTGAAAGTAGAAACTCGCCCGATTACAATGGTATGCGCACTTTTCCCCTAGGCCGTTCTAGTTACTCGTTTCGAGCATCAGAACTGCGAAAATTTTGAGTTTCTCAAGCGTTTCTTATTTCCAAACTGCCATATCTCGCGAACGGATTGACCAATCCGCAAAATTTCTGTTGCTTCTGGAAGTAGAAACTCGCCCGATTACAACGGTATGGGCACTTTTCCCCTAGGCCGTTCTAGTTATTCGTGTCGAGCATCAGAACTGCGAAAATTTTGAGTTTCTCAAGCGTTTCTTACCTCCAAACTGCCATATCTCGCGAACGGATTGACCAATCCGCAAAATTTCTGTTGCATCTGAAAGTAGAAACTCGCCCGATTACAACGGTAGGTGTAGTTTTCCCCTAGGCCGTTCTAGTTATTCGTTCCGAGCATCAGACTGCGAAAATTTTGAGTTTCTCAAGCGTTTCTTACCTCCAAACTGCCATATCTCGCGAACGGATTGACCAATCCGCAAAATTTCTGTTGTAGCTGAAAGTAGAAACACGCCCGATTACAACGGTATGCGCACTTTCCCCCTAGGCTGTTCTAGTTATTCGTTTCGAGCATCAGAACAGCGAAAATTTTGAGTTTCTCAAGCGTTTCTTACCACCAAACTGCCACATCTCGCGAACGAATTGACCAATCCGCAAAATTTCTGTTGCATCTGAAAGTAGAAACTCACCCGATTACAATGGTATGCGCACTTTTCCCCTAGGCCGTTCTAGTTACTCGTTTCGAGCATCAGAACTGCGAAAATTTTGAGTTTCTCAAGCGTTTCTTATTTCCAAACTGCCATATCTCGCGAACGGATTGACCAATCCGCAAAATTTCTGTTGCTTCTGGAAGTAGAAACTCGCCCGATTACAACGGTATGGGCACTTTTCCCCTAGGCCGTTCTAGTTATTCGTGTCGAGCATCAGAACTGCGAAAATTTTGAGTTTCTCAAGCGTTTCTTACCTCCAAACTGCCATATCTCGCGAACGGATTGACCAATCCGCAAAATTTCTGTTGCATCTGAAAGTAGAAACTCGCCCGATTACAACGGTAGGTGTAGTTTTCCCCTAGGCCGTTCTAGTTATTCGTTCCGAGCATCAGACTGCGAAAATTTTGAGTTTCTCAAGCGTTTCTTACCTCCAAACTGCCATATCTC
The DNA here is from genome assembly GCF_051014685.1 of Ptiloglossa arizonensis. Classification (NCBI taxonomy): domain Eukaryota; kingdom Metazoa; phylum Arthropoda; class Insecta; order Hymenoptera; family Colletidae; genus Ptiloglossa; species Ptiloglossa arizonensis. The sequence continues at coordinate 83,425 of NW_027479630.1, forward strand.
GCGAACGGATTGACCAATCCGCAAAATTTCTGTTGTAGCTGAAAGTAGAAACACGCCCGATTACAACGGTATGCGCACTTTCCCCCTAGGCTGTTCTAGTTATTCGTTTCGAGCATCAGAACAGCGAAAATTTTGAGTTTCTCAAGCGTTTCTTACCACCAAACTGCCACATCTCGCGAACGAATTGACCAATCCGCAAAATTTCTGTTGCATCTGAAAGTAGAAACTCACCCGATTACAATGGTATGCGCACTTTTCCCCTGGCCCGTTCTAGTTATTCGTTTCGAGCATCAGAACTGCGAAAATTTTGAGTTTCTAAAGCGTTTCTTACATCCAAACGGCCATATCTCGCGAACGGATTGATCAATCCGCAAAATTTCTGTTGCATCTGAAAGTCAAAACTCGCCCGATTACAACGGTATGCGCACTTTTCCCCTAGGCCATTCTAGTTATTCGTTTCGAGCATCAGAACAGCGAAAATTTTGAGTTTCTCAAGCGTTTCTTACATCCAAACTGCCACATCTCGCGAACGGATTGACCAATCCGCAAAATTTCTGTTGCATCTGAAAGTAGAAACTCGCCCGATTACAATGGTATGCGCACTTTTCCCCTAGGCCGTTCTAGTTATTCGTTTCGAGCATCAGAACTGCGCAAATTTTGAGTTTCTCAAGCGTTTCTTACTTCCAAACTGCCATATCTCGCGAACGGATCGACCAATCCGCAAAATTTCTGTTGCATCTGAAAGTAGAAACTCGCCCGATTACATCGGTATGCGTACTTTTCCCCTAGGCCGTTCTAGTTATTCGTTTCGAGCATCAGAACTGCGACAATTTTGAGTTTCTCAAGCGTTTCTTACCTCCAAACTGCCATATCTCGCGAACGGATTGACCAATCCGCAAAATTTCTGTTCCATCTGAAAGTAGAAACTCGCCTGATTACAGCGGTATGCGTACTTTTCCCCTAGGCCGTTCTAGTTACTCGTTTCGAGCATCAGAACTACGAAAATTTTGAGTTTCTCAAGCGTTTCTTATCTCCAAACTGCCATATCTCGCGAACGGATTGATCAATCCGCAAAATTTCTGTTGCATCTGAAAGTAGAAACTCGCCCGATTACAACGGTAGGTGTAGTTTTCCCCTAGGCCTTTCTAGTTATTCGTTTCGAGCATCAGAACTGCGAAAATTTTGAGTTTCTCAAGCGTTCCTTACCTCCAAACTGCCATATCTCGCGAACGGATTGATAAATCCGCAAAATTTCTGTTGCATCTGAAAGTAGAAACTCGCCCGATTACAACGGTAGGTGTAGTTTTCCCCTAGGCCGCTCTAGTTATTCGTTTCGAGCATCAGAACTGCGAAAATTTTGAGTTTCTCAAGCGTTTCTTACTTCCAAACTGCCATATCTCGCGAACGGATCGACCAATCCGCAAAATTTCTGTTGCATCTGAATGTAGAAACTCGCCCGATTACAACGGTAAGTGTAGTTTTCCCCTAGGCCGCTCTAGTTATTCGTTTCGAGCATCAGAACTGCGAAAATTTTGAGTTTCTCAAGCGTTTCTTACCTCCAAACTGCCATATCTTGCGAACGGATGGACCAATCCAAAAAATTTCTGTTGCATCTGAAAGTAGAAACTCGCCCGATTACAACGGTAGGTGTAGTTTTCCCCTAGGCCTTTCTAGTTATTCGTTTCGAGCATCAGAACTGCGAAAATTTTGAGTTTCTTAAGCGTTTCTTACCTCCAAACTGCCATATCTCGCGAACGGATTGATCAATCCGCAAAATTTCTGTTGCATCTGAAAGTAGAAACTCGCCCGATTACAACGGTAGGTGTAGTTTTCCCCTAGGCCGCTCTAGTTATTCGTTTCGAGCATCAGAACTGCGAAAATTTTGAGTTTCTCAAGCGTTTCTTACCTCCAAACTGCCATATCTTGCGAACGGATGGACCAATCCAAAAAATTTCTGTTGCATCTGAAAGTAGAAACTCGCCCGATTACAACGGTAGGTGTAGTTTTCCCCTAGGCCTTTCTAGTTATTCGTTTCGAGCATCAGAACTGCGAAAATTTTGAGTTTCTCAAGCGTTTCTTACCTCCAAACTGCCATATCTCGCGAACGGATTGATCAATCCGCAAAATTTCTGTTGCATCTGAAAGTAGAAACTCGCCCGATTACAACGGTAGGTGTAGTTTTCCCCTAGGCCGCTCTAGTTATTCGTTTCGAGCATCAGAACTGCGAAAATTTTGAGTTTCTCAAGCGTTTCTTACTTCCAAACTGCCATATCTCGCGAACGGATCGACCAATCCGCAAAATTTCTGTTGCATCTGAAAGTAGAAACTCGCCCGATTACAACGGTAAGTGTAGTTTTCCCCTAGGCCGCTCTAGTTATTCGTTTCGAGCATCAGAACTGCGAAAATTTTGAGTTTCTCAAGCGTTTCTTACCTCCAAACTGCCACATCTCGCGAACGGATTGACCAATCCGCAAAATTTCTGTTGCATCTGAAAGTAGAAACTCGCCCGATTACAACGGTATGTGTAGTTTTCCCCTAGACCGTTTCAGTTATTCGTTTCGAGCATCAGAACTGCGAAAATTTTGAGTTTCTCAAGCGTTTCTTACCTCCAAACTGCCATATCTCGCGAACGGATTGACCAATCCGCAAAATTTCTGTTCCATTTGAAAGTAGAAACTCGCCCGATTACCACGGTATGCGTACTTCTCCCCTGGGCCGTTCTAGTCATTCGTTTCGAGCATCAGAACGGCGAAAATTTTGAGTTTCTCAAGCGTTTCTTACATCCAAACTGCCATATCTCGCGAACGGATTGATCAATCCGCAAAATTTCTGTTGCATCTGAAAGTAGAAACTCGCCCGATTACAACGGTATGCGTACTTCTCCCCTAGGCCGTTCTAGTCATTCGTTTCGAGCATCAGAACTGCGAAAATTTTGAGTTTCTCAAGCGTTTCTTACCTCAAAACTGCCATATCTTGCGAACGGATGGACCAATCCAAAAAATTTCTGTTGCATCTGAAAGTAGAAACTCGCCCGATTACAACGGTAGGTGTAGTTTTCCCCTAGGCCTTTCTAGTTATTCGTTTCGAGCATCAGAACTGCGAAAATTTTGAGTTTCTTAAGCGTTTCTTACCTCCAAACTGCCATATCTCGCGAACGGATTGATCAATCCGCAAAATTTCTGTTGCATCTGAAAGTAGAAACTCGCCCGATTACAACGGTAGGTGTAGTTTTCCCCTAGGCCGCTCTAGTTATTCGTTTCGAGCATCAGAACTGCGAAAATTTTGAGTTTCTCAAGCGTTTCTTACCTCCAAACTGCCATATCTTGCGAACGGATGGACCAATCCAAAAAATTTCTGTTGCATCTGAAAGTAGAAACTCGCCCGATTACAACGGTAGGTGTAGTTTTCCCCTAGGCCTTTCTAGTTATTCGTTTCGAGCATCAGAACTGCGAAAATTTTGAGTTTCTCAAGCGTTTCTTACCTCCAAACTGCCATATCTCGGGAACGGATTGATCAATCCGCAAAATTTCTGTTGCATCTGAAAGTAGAAACTCGCCCGATTACAACGGTAGGTGTAGTTTTCCCCTAGGCCGCTCTAGTTATTCGTTTCGAGCATCAGAACTGCGAAAATTTTGAGTTTCTCAAGCGTTTCTTACTTCCAAACTGCCATATCTCGCGAACGGATCGACCAATCCGCAAAATTTCTGTTGCATCTGAAAGTAGAAACTCGCCCGATTACAACGGTAAGTGTAGTTTTCCCCTAGGCCGCTCTAGTTATTCGTTTCGAGCATCAGAACTGCGAAAATTTTGAGTTTCTCAAGCGTTTCTTACCTCCAAACTGCCATATCTTGCGAACGGATGGACCAATCCAAAAAATTTCTGTCGCATCTGAAAGTAGAAACTCGCCCGATTACAACGGTAGGTGTAGTTTTCCCCTAGGCCGTTCTTGTTATTCGTTTCGAGCATCAGAACTGCGAAAATTTTGAGTTTCTCAAGCGTTTCTTACCTCCAAACTGCCACATCTCGCGAACGGATTGACCAATCCGCAAAATTTCTGTTGCATCTGAAAGTAGAAACTCGCCCGATT